>NC_057864.1:393115580-393278080 GCF_019393635.1 Dromiciops gliroides | reverse complement strand
GATAGCTCACCATAAAAATACTTTTAAAATATTCCACTTGTCTTCTATTTATTGTACTCATCTATTTTACCTGTATATGCTTTTGGAATAATTTACCTCATACCACACTGTCATAAGACTAGTTCTTCACTCCACTTGCCTTTTGCTATTTTGTGAGATGATATTTTATATTCTAACCTATTGTAACTCCCTATTGCCTTATCCTGTCCTTGGCAAAGAAGTCAAGTGTTTTCTGAATGAGATGATTTTTGGATTCTTTAGACCTTATTGTGATAAATATTTCACACTGATTAAGGTACTCTACAAAATGGCAATGATTGGAGTTGTTGTCCTTGTTTTTATTTAATTCTCATTCTTCAAAGCCAAATAGATTTCAAATAGGTTTGGCTGGGCCTGGTATAATTGAACAAAGTGTGTTCTCATCTTAATTGTTTCTTCTCATTTCCTGTTAATTTTAACCTTGCCCAAACCATCAACTGAAATGAGCCATTTTGTACTTCTTTCTCTCTTATGAGTTGCTATGGTCAAAAAGATCATTAATGAGTGTCCAACCTGTTATGATGAACTTTGTTATACTTAGTGATGCTTACCTTTGCATGGTAGACACAGTTGCATGATAACACCATACTAAAAGTCTTTCCACCTTGGTAGAACCTTACAGACTTTTTACTTAAGTTAGTTTCACAAGCCTGGTTTATCTCCAACCATATTGAAACATCATATTAGGTGTTTTTTGAGTGTAGTAATAAAGTATTTTGTAAATATGAACTATTATTGTTTTTAACAAATATGGGGCAGCTAGGTGGCGCAGTGGATAGAGCACCGACCCTGGAGTCAGGAGTACCTGAGTTCAAATCTGGTTTCCGACACTTAACACTTACTAGCTGTGTGACCCTGGGCAAGTCACTTAACCCCAATTGCCTCACTTAAACAAAACAAAACAAAACAAAACAAACAAAAAAACCAAATATGAAAAATATTTCCTAGAAATGAATCATTGAAATATTATGCTGGAGAGATCATGTAAGATTTTTTTTTGCAGGGCAATGGGGGTTAAGTGACTTGCCCATGGTCACACAGATAGTAAGTGTTAAGTGTCAGAGGTCAAATTTGAACTCAGGTTCTCCTGAATCCAGGGCCAGCGCTTTATCCACTGCGCCACCTAGCTGCCCCCCACCATGAGTATTTCTAAAGCTTATCTCTCTATCTTAACTTTTTCTTCCCTCTCTTTGACAACCCATTTAGTTTTATAACTTTAATAAGCATTTCTATGTAGCTCTGAGTAAATAACTTTAGTTTTTATTTCCAATCCTGACTTCTCTATCAAACTCTGATTCCGAATATCCATTTGCTGCAGGGTACTGTTTGAAGGTCCCACTATCTCCCTAAATTCAAAGTCTAAATATAATCTCATCATTATGCTCTCTCTCCTGACTACCCTATTTTAGGCATCCAGGGGATTGAAAGAAATATAAGTTCCAATAATTTGTGATCCAGTGACCACTTATATTTTATTTAACTTAAGGGATGTGTCTGTTTTATCTTCCCAGCTAGGATATAAACTCCTTCAAGGCAAGAGGTGAATATTAATTAGACTTTTTGTGTCTCTTTCAGCCTTGAGCATGGGGCTAGATACACTAAACACTGTAGGTGCTCAACAAATATTTGTTGAATGAATGAATTATGGGAGAAAAATCCAGTTGAATATAGCAAAAAAAAAAAAAAGAAATCTGGTTATCATGAATATCTTTGAAATAGGTAAAAGTGGTTGATCTGGGGTGAAGAAGTAGTGTTGCATGGGAAAAAAATAATAACAAGAAAAATGCATTGTACAGGCAAGAACAATAACAAGGATACATTCAGTTATATACATTGCATTTGTTTAGAATTCTTTACCCAATAGGGGAAAAACAAGGTAGTCTATGTTATAATGTTTGAGGGGCCCACTTCATTTCAGGAGTAGGGAGTAGGCACTTAAAAACATATGCAAGTTCTCATCTTGTTACACTTTCAATAATGAAAGTATTTCTTACTTCCTAAGTACCACTAGCATTGTTCAAAAGAAAGGACTTTCTATTTAAATGTAGATGGATAGAAAGAAAATAATTCTTAGTCAATTACTGTAAGTATAGGCTTGTCTCATTACTTTTACTCTGCTGCCTATGAGTGACCAATTCAAGCCAATAATTTAAGGTATTGTGTCAATTTAGTACTTACCTTGCATTTGTGTCTTTCTCAAGAATAAATTAACATATTCTGAATACTCCATTTTCATATTGATACTTAGAAAAAGGATTATTCTGATGGTTTAATCTTTAAACCAACTTAGTTATTTGAAATATATGAGAAATCAACCTAACTTCCATTGTATAAAAGAGATAACCTTTGACAAGAATATATGTACTTATAAGCATCATGGGGCCTGTCACAGAAACTGAATTCTTTGGAACCTGTGTGGGAAAGAACAATGATGGAAAGTGGGGTTTTTTTGAGTGGTTCAAAATTCACATGCCCCACTTACAGGTTAGAATCCTTTGCATCTCTGGGATTGGCCAAATCCTGCAAGTACCTTAGTGATGATTGTGAATTAAGATAGATTTCTCGTGGTCCTACAGATTAGATTTAAAACCTAAAGTTTTCCAGAA
This sequence comes from Dromiciops gliroides, assembly GCF_019393635.1. Taxonomy (NCBI): domain Eukaryota; kingdom Metazoa; phylum Chordata; class Mammalia; order Microbiotheria; family Microbiotheriidae; genus Dromiciops; species Dromiciops gliroides. Next base: position 393,275,435 of record NC_057864.1, on the reverse strand, counting down.
TCTTATCATATTGTATACATAAGGGTAAGGAGTATAAAAGCCTGTATGAGGGTAAGGAGTTGTTAGTTTTATGGTCAGAAACTTACTTATTTTTGTATTTCTTTCAATGACTAACTCAGTGCTTTATGTATTATAGATATCATCCGTTTATCAGTGGACTGACAAAATGAATGAGTGATTGACACATAAGAGGGAATCCCATGGTTATCCTTTGAAATGGCCATTTAAACTGTAGGCTTTTTGACCAGTATCTATTAAAACAAGCTAGTACATGGAAGTCCTTCAGGGATAACCAATTGGTATAGTGCACATTAAATAATACTATCATTCTATGTACTGATCCTAGTAATTGAATCTTAATCTACCCTACTGAGTTAGTTTTCTAGTGGAAAGAAATCTCTTTCTTTCTTTCTTTCTTTTTTTCTTTCTTTCTTTCTTTCTTTCTTTCTTTCTTTCTTTCTCTCTCTCTCTTTCCTTCCTTCCTTCCTTCCTTCCTTCCTTCCTTCCTTCCTTCCTTCCTTCCTTCCTTCCTTCCTTCCTTCCTTCCTTCCTTCCTTCCTTCCTTCCTTCCTTCCTTCCTTCCTTCCTTCCTTCCTTCCTTCCTTCCTTCCTTCCTTCCTTCCTTCCTTCCTTCCTTCCTTCCTTCCTTCCTTTCTTTCTTTCTTTCTTTCTTTCTTTCTTTCTTTCTTTCTTTCTTTCTTTCTGGTGAGGCAATTGGGGTTAGATGACTTGTCCAGGGTCACACAGCTAGTAAGTGTTAAATGTCCGAGGCTGGATTTGAACTCAGGTCCTCCTGAATCTAGTGGAATTTCTAATATTATTTGTTCTGCCCCAATTGTTGTTGTTGTTGTTTGTGCTTTATTCTCTAAGGGAACCAGTGACATCACTGGGTGATATTTTGACTCATGTTTGAATTAGATTTAAGTGAGGCAGAGCAGGACAAAGTTGTAAGCCTCACTCTCTCTTCCAGAGTCATTGAAGTTAAGTGGCAAGACAAAAAGTCAGGATGATTAACGACCCAGGATGCAATGGATGACCTTGGCATCTTCAATATCTGACCAAGCTCTAAGCACTCCACATTGCCTGCTTCAGCCACCTCCATGAGCATGGGAACAAATTGTTTTCATCCATCTATTCCACTGGAGGAAGTCTTTACGTGCTTCGGGTAGATGCATCTCTAACACATCAATAGGTTTGTGGCTCACTGATATGATTCCTGGGGTGTAGTTGGTGCACATGTTACAGCTTCTTGGTGAGAACTGAGTGCCAGGTGGATGAACAGCCCTGAAAAGGGCTCAGCAAGCCCTCAGACCAGAGGTGCTATTCTTCCATGAACACCCCTCCACTGTTTTGCCCCAGTACGGTAACTATAATTTCATCAGGGTAACAAAGAATGCTTTATACTTACATAGTACCTCTCTTGGAGAAGTTCAACGTACTCAGTAGTCTATTATTTTGTTTAAGCCTAATGTAGGAAGGTTGATTTCAATTGATACTGTTATTGTTTTTTTTTTTTTAATTTCACAGGAGCAAGGACTGCTTAAACTAGAAAATAAAAAGTGCCAGAAACTTGGAAATAGCACAGGGTGGCTACATTAATGAAGAAGGAGTTCTAGACAGTAAGTGAAGTCAATTAGGCATTATTAATATATATTGAAGGGCCTAGTACAACCTGCTATATAACACCTGGAGGATACAGACTGTGGTTTGTAGATATTCTGATTTCCTTCTTTACACTATCAGTGTTCAACAAATAAAAATATTGAGCAATTTCAAAAGGTCAGTACCTTATTCCTTTGTTTCAATAGACTTAAAAAAATGGAAAGAAAGAGGATGATATTTGGTATCATAAGACATTTCTGTTGAGCACTTTATATGCTATATGTGGAGTGTTGCTATTGCTAGGCAGATCTCAACAATTCCTTAGGTGGGAGAATAATTAGATCTGGTTGCCACTGGTTGCGATTCACAGATGTTTCATTAAAGCTTAACTGTTATATCCACTTGGACTGTTTTCTATTGATCAAGGACAGGTTCCTTGGATGCTTCTCAAATACCTGGACCTGATTGTAGTTTATTGGATGCACCATGTTGCTACATAGCATGTACCAGAAATGTCTTATTTATCTATCTATTCAGCAAATATTCATTGAGCTCCTACTATGTCCAACTATCAGCTCCCTACCAGAGAGCAAATGCTGTTTGTCCTTAATTATACTTTCACAGAAAACCAATATCACTTAATATTAGTAGCCCTAATTATCATCATCATGGTTGGCATTCATAAACAGTTTTATGAAGTGCTTTTCTCCTTATAATACTGTGAGGAAATTACTTAGTACAAGTGTTATTATTCCCATTTTACAGATGGGGAAATTGAGACTCAGTAAGGCTAAGTGACTTAACCAAAGCACCCAGGTAGTAAGCTAAATAATTAAGACATGAATCGATGTATTCTGTGTCTAAGTCCAGATCAACCTGCCACAACAAATCTCCAACAACACTCATTGACAAGGCATTTAAGAAGTGTTTGTAATTTTTCTTGACTCTATTTTTTCTTTATTTTTAGTTCCTTTAACCTGTTTCTCATAGGCTTTACATCTGTGCATTCCAAGATATCTATCATGAATTTTGGACAAAAATATATTATCTGCCATTTTTTCAGAAAAATGCCCTTATTTTGTGCGAGTTGTACTGTGTAGAGTTTTTGGGCTCAGAGAAATTGCTGGCGTTGAGATCAAGAGGCTGGATACTTAAAACTGTACCAAAGAGAGAAGCAATTAGTCAATTATCAAGCATTTGTTTGGTGTATGTTATATGCCAGACCAATATTAAGGGCTAGGAATAAAAACAAAAAACAAAAACAATTCCTGCTTCTAAGGAGCTTATATTATAATGGGTAAGAAAACACAAAAGATAAATTAGCACATAGAAGATAAGCTTCATAGAAGAAAGCACAAGTAGCTGGGGTGGGTGGGTGGATAGTACATACTAAGCACTCACTATATAGTGAACACTATATAAGGTGCATGTATATGCCAGGCACTGTGCTAAGTAATGGGGATATAAAAAGAGGCAAAAGAAAGTCCTTGCCTTCAAGAAGCTTACATTTTAATGGAAGAGACACTAAGCAAAGAAATATGTACAAACAAGATATATACAGGATATATAGCAAATAAGCTACTGAAAGAAGACACTAGAATAAGGAGGGGTTGGGAAAGGCTTCCTGTAGAAAATGGGATTTTAGTTGGGATTTAAAGAAAGCCAGGGAATACAGTAGGCAGAAATGCTGACAAAAAGAGAATTCCAGAGATGGAGGACAACCTAATCCAGAGAAAATGACCAGAGTTGAGAGGTGGAATCTCTCGTTCATGTAATGGGAAGGAGGCCCGGCTCACTAAACTGAAGATTATTTAAGGTATAAGAATACTGGAGAGGTAGAAGGGGCCTAGGTTATGAAGGGCTTTGTATGCCAAGAGGAATTTGTATTTGATTCTTTTCTTTTTTTTGGTGAGGCAATTGGAGTTAAGTGACTTGCCTAGGGTCACACAGCTAGTAAGTGTCAGGTGTCTGAGGCCAGATCTGAACTCAGGTCCTCCTGACTCCAGGGCTGGTGCTCTATTCACTGCACCACCTAGCTGCCCCTTTGTATTTGATTCTTGAGATGATAGGGAGCCACTGGTGTTTACTGAGTGAGGAAGTAACATGATTGGACCTGCACTTAAAGAAAATCACTTGGATAACTAGATGAAGATAGACTGGAATGGGGGGAGATGTTTATCAGGCAGCCCTAGCCCTAGGTTGTTGTGAAAAAACCAGGGATGAGTAGACAAGACCCTGCATCAAAGTGTGGTAGTGTCAGAGGAGAGAAGTGGGGATATTCAAGAGATGTTTCAAAAGTAAAATCTATAGGACTTGGTGATTGATTGGATAGGGAGTTGAGAGATAGTGAGGAATTAAGGATGACCCCAAGGTTGTAAGTTGGTAGAGTTTAGGGGGGAAGATAATGAGTTTGCTTTTAGACATGTTGAGTTAAGATGTTTACTGGACACAGTTCAGGATATATTTTCTTTTTGGTAAATAAGTTATTATTATTGTCTTTTGGTTTTTACATCCTAATTTCCCCCAGTAGCCACCCTCATCATCCCAGAGAGACATTTTTTACAATAAAAGGCTTTTTAAAAAACAAAGTAAAAAGAAATATAAGCACAACTGATCAATATACTGAAAAAATCCAAAATATTCAGTGTGTAATGTCGATCTCCAACCTCCACAAAGGGTTGTTGGGTTGGGAGCATCCTCTTGTTTTTCTTCATTTGAGTCATAACTGATCTCTTTATAATTTTACTACATTCACTTTTTTATCTTTGTGTGCATGATTGTTTTTTTTTCTATTTAGATAGTTGTTACTTTGTATATATTGTTTTGTATCTGCTTACTTCATTTTGCATCTGCCATGTAGATCATGTAACTTATGTAGATCATTCCATGCTTTTCTGTATTTATCATATTCATTATTTCTTTACATAGCATTTATCCTACTAATATTCCATTACATTCATGTACTAAAATTTACTTACTCATTCCCCAATTAGGGATTTTGCTCATGTCTAGTAGTCTGTCTGTCTCTGTCTCTCTGTCTCTCTCTGTCTCTCTCTGTCTCTCTCTCTCTGTCTCTCCCCCCCCCCCCCCATAGAATCTTTTCTGGTCTTCATTAGAAGTAAAGCATCAGGACACCTAGGTAGCACAGTGGATAAAGCACTGGCCCTGGATTCTGGAGGACCTGAGTTCAAATCCAACCTCAGACACTTGACACATTATCTGTACGACCCTGGGAAAGTCACTTAACCCTCATTGCCCCACAAACAAAAGAAGTGAAGCATCACTGAAATGAACATACAACTACCTAGTGCAGCAATATGCATCCCAAAGAGCACTCAATAAATATTACAGTGAATTAAATTGATATAATAGGTGGGGTTGGTTTTTGAACTAAGTTGGGGAATTATTACAATTTCTACCAAATTATTGCTCCACAGAAAGAAGAAGTACACAGCATGTGCCGATTGCCATAGTTTTGTTGTTTGTCCTTCCTTCTTGAAGAGGACCAATGACATCAGGATGGTAATGTCTTGACTTGCACATGAATTGCATTTAAGTGAGGCAGAGCTTCAATCTCTCCTTCAGAGTCATCAAAGTCCAGTGGCAAGAATACTCATCAAGATGACTGGAGATGGCCCAGGATGCAGTGGGTGACCTTAGCCTTTCTAAATTTAGATATTTTCCAGGTCATAGTTTGTCTGAGGTCATGCTCATTCAGTGGACCAGAAGCATGTGCAAAAGTTTATCAGCTACTTTGTAGAGAAATTCCAACACTAAGGAATGATAAGTCTGAAGAAATACTATTGTTAACAGGATGTTTCCTTAGATAGAGTTGAGCATTGTCACAGGATTGAGTCAATCCACCTGGGATATCAGTCTCCCCAACAGCATCAGATTGTCCCGTCAGGCAATTGACTATATAGGAGAACCCAATTCTGCACACAGTAAGTGCATAAACAAATGTTTTTATATATGTGTATGTGTATGTATGTGTATATATGTGTATGTGTGTATGTGTATGGAAATGAATATCACATGTGAATCCTCCCTCTCCCTCTTCCTCTTCCTTACCAACTTCATCCCCCCCAATCTGTAATAGCTTTAAAATTGTGTGCACCTGTTACTTTATGCACCTCCACATTGTTCTTCATGTTATATTCTCCAGCTTTAAGTGTGTATGTGTGTGTGTGTGTGTGCATAAATGCTCATTGCCTATTATTACTAGCAATTATGAACATCTCTAAAGTATTGTTACAAATAAGTATTATTATAGGTTTTCCAAGTATTGTTGACTAAACCTGACATTCATTTGACCAGTCATTTCACATTTAGTCATTAGTGACAATTGTACTCTAAAAGCTGCTATTCTTTGCACTATTTCAAGTTACCAATATTTACAACATAAGAATGGTATTCTGCAAGATGATATTTAATATCCAAAATGTTTTTGAGACATTTCAAGCAAGCTGAGTAGCCACACAACTGCCTAGTGCAGCAATATGTACCCCAAGAGCATTCAATAAATATTGCAGTGAATTAAATTGATATAACATGTGTGGTTGGTTTCTGACCTAAGTAGGGGAGTTATTACAATCTCTACTACATGACTGGCCACAGGAAAAAAGAAAGGTATCAATAATTCATTTATATAGGTCATATTATAATTATTTTCATTGTACACCATATAGTTTTCCTGTCATATTCCTTCTAACTTTGTAATGATTTAATTTTTTTCTCTAAGAAGTAAGTGCTCTGGTTGTACACAGTTGACTCAGAAATCACTCCCACTATGTCATTTCCTTTTTTTTTTTTTTTTTTGCAGGGCAATGGGGGTTAAGTGACTTGCCCAGGGTCACACAGCCAGTAAGTGTGAAATGTTTGAGGTCGGATTCGAACTCAGGTACTCCTGAATCCAGGGTCAGTGCTTTATCTACTGCGCCACCTAGCTGCCCTGTCATTTCCTTTTAATTAAGACCAATTTTATTTTTGCCACACTATTTAGTGCTTGCTATGCCCAATATTTCCTAATTCTTTTCCCAAAGAAAAAATTCATGAGGTAAATATTTGAGGTTTCTGTATAGTCAACCAGTCTTTGACCTCTCTCATCCCTTACTTCTGAACCATATCTTTTAATGTATTTCCCCCTTCTTTCCTTAGGCCCATTTTCCATTGAACTCTCAATGATTTGAACTCAATGATTTGAATTAATTGAATTCTCTATTTAATTTGGTTTTCATCAAGTTCTTCACAGAATTTCTCTACTACTCCCCTTTCCTTTTAAATCTTTCATGCATGGTGGAACCTTGCAGACTTGTGTTCTACTGGCAAAAACCCCAAATCACTTCCAAACCACAATGAGGAATAAAATTGTTTGTGTGAGCTGTGATGAGACTTAGATTTGATATTGTGTGCAAAATGTTTTGTAACTCTTAAAGACAAGAATTATTCTGCTATAAAACATGAGCTATTATTCATAATGGCGCCAGACAGCAGTTTAGAATGAGGTGACTCTTTTCAGTTCATTTCAGCTCAACAGATACATACTGTCTGCTGTGTGCAAGGCTTTGAACAGTAATTGATTCTAAGAATATAAATATAATAGTGAATCATTCAACTACACAATCACTCCACCTGACTTAAGTAACTAACAAGATGCTAGCTCAGATACCTTAAACAAGTGAGAACACTTCTATTGAGTCAAGAAATAAAACTGCTTGTTCAATTTAGCAGTCCTTGAAAGCCACTGGATAAAATGGAGTAGTGTTATTCAAAAAGTATCTTCAGATTGGTTGAGACAACTTGGTCACATCCTGTGGCGCTTTTATAAAACTAAGAAAGCTAGTTTGGAATTGCCTATTTGAGCATCTGGCAGCTTAGTGCTAGAAGTCTTCTAGCCAAACCCATATGAAGAAATCTCTTGGGGTGGGAGGGGAGTCAGGATAGAACCTTGTTCTCTTCTTTCCTTTGACCAGAGGAAAAACTTTTGGACTTTAGGGGGTGAGCGGATTTGGAACTTCTCATTGGTATCCTACGTGCCAGCAGCATTCCTAATATAGCAGTAACTGTTGGCAGTGCCTGTACTGGAGCCATGGACAAATTAGATATACTAATGAAAGGCTGCTTTAGAACTGTCCAAGGACCCCAGAAGAAGTTACACCATACCTTGAATATCTTGAAGATTCCAATAAAAGAATTCCAGGATCTGTAAGTTACCCCCTTTGCTACATGTAAGCTAAACTGTTTACCATCCCATGGACTCTGTGTGTATTAGTAGAAGAGTATATCACAGACTTAGACAAGGGGGGGTTGTTTTGTACCAACTATTTTTTACTGAGATATCTTAGTAAACATAGCTTTCTAAAAGATACTTAGATCTGATGACTCAATAGAGGGGGAGGGGGTGTAAAGTAATTTTTAATGGAAAATGAGTGATTTTTATATATGAAAATTTATACAGTGCAGACAGATGTATTTGACAAAATGGTGCACTGTGGGAAATCTAGAGTATCTAGGACCATAGGAAAGAAGGAAGAGAAGGCAAAAAAGGAAGGGCCTTCTTTCCCCATTCAATTTAGTCATACTCCTTTAGTCTCCTATTCTTGTGAGTAGGGGAGAACTATCCTTGGACATTGGGATAGTGAAGAAAGAGTTAAATCCAGAGGAGTTGAGGGGGGGGGAGTGTGCATTATGGGCATGCTGAAAGACCCAAGTAAACACTGGAAATTCAGAATAAAAATGTTTAATCAACAAATTTGTCCTTAGCAGATATGAAAGTACCCGGCATGGGGGAGGAAGAAAGAGTAGAGGAGAGAAACAAAATTGTTACAACATTAAAAAAAAAATCACAGGAAGACGGGGAGAGAGACTCAGAAATTGAAAGGGGTGAGAAGATGGATTTTATAGTCATGGGGAGGGACAAAAGGATATCAGGAAAACAAAAGTGAAAAAATAATCTGGTATTTCAATAATAATCTGATAAATTGATTATCATGGGAAGAAGCACACCAATAGGGGCTCATAAGCTAAGTCCTTTATTTTTTTGTAATCCCACTACTTTCTTCAAGTCTTCTGGGATACTACTAGAGGGGAAAAGTAGCCAGTTTTATTCTGACCTGCCAATAGATATATTGGGGGAATACAGCAAGTATACCTCTTAATACATAGTAGGAAATCACACTTGAGATGACTTTGAAGGAATATATGCATTCTAGAAGAGGAAGTGAGTCCAGAGTCCATTCCACATATGTTGAAGGGATGAAGGCAAGAGATGTGAATGCCATTTAGGTTACTTTGACTAGAATAATGAATGGGTGAAAGGGAATAATACAAAATGAGACTTGTAAGGTAGATGGAAGCTAGATTGTTGGAGGGCTTTAAATGTCAGAATGAAGAATTGATATTTCTAAGGCCAATAGGACTTCTGCTCAAAATCACAGAGGTTGACTATAAATTTTAGACACAGGATTATTACAGTAGGAGATTATGAGGTCAATAGTAGCAACCACAAACAAAAGACTGTCATTAGGTCTGTATTGGGGAATATATTGCCAACATTTTGGGCCTTTCAGGCTCAGAAGCATACATTTAGTAGCAGTAACTTCTTTGATCCAAAAGAATGGTGGTATGTTTACTTCTGCCCCCTTTCTCCCTTTCCCTCACAATGATAGCCATGCAATTAATAAACAGTGGAATAAGCCACCACTAATAACATGAAACCATCAGTTGCAAATAGTGACTGAAAAGTGAATTCAACTCATTACAAATCTACAGACATTGATTGAGCAGTGACTATGTTTAAGGCCCTGGAGGGGATATAAAGATGAACAAAACAGACACTGCCCTCAAAGTGGTTACAGTTTAACAGGAGTGCTAACATAAGTATGAATACAGGGTGTCCAAAAGTCTTAGTGCAGTTTTTTTAATAGAATTTTATTTTCCAAAATATATGTAAAAACAAAATGTTAACATCAATTTTTTTTAAAACTTTGTGTTCCAACTTCTCTTCCCCCCTCCATTCCCACCCCCCCACAAGAACTCAAGCAATTCAAAATAAATTATACATGAGTAGTCATGGAAAAATTCCCATATTAGCTAGTTGTGAGAGAAAACAGTCAAAAAACCCCAAAACTTCAGATTAAGGAATTGTCAAAGAGAAAAAGAAAAAAAATTTTAATATGTTTCCATCTGTTTTCAGATACTATCAGTTCTTTCTCTGCAGATGGGCTGCAATCTTCATAAGTCCTTCAGGGTTATATTGGATCATTGCCTTGCTGAAAATAACCACGTGCTTCCCAGCAGATCATCCCCCACTATTGCTATTATTTTGTATACAGTACATTTCACTCTGCTTCAGTTCATGTATGTCTTTCCATGTTTTTCTGATAGTTTCCTATTCATCATAACCTGTATATAGTACCTTAAGCTTGACAGAGAATTTTCTTCATAAAAACCTAGCAAAGTAGGTACCATACATTTTGCCATTATAATCAATCATCATAACTATTTCCCTCCATCCCACTCCCTTCTCATGATATTTACTCTATCTTCTTTTTACCTAATTCCTCCTCAAAAGTGTTTTACTTCTGACTATCCTCTCCCTCACTCTGTACTCCCTTTTTTTCACCCTTCCTTCCTTATCCTCTTCCCCTTCTACTTTCCTTCAGGGTTAAATAGATTACTCCTCGCAATTGGGTATGAAAGCTATTCCCTCCATGAGCCTTAGTGCAGTTTTAAGCTTTAATAGCTTAATGAATCATTTTAAGCTTTTAATTGCTTCAGGGGTACTATGTATAAATATAATTAAAACTAGAATGTGTTTTATAATATAATAATCATAAGAGAGGTACATGGGGAACAGAGACAACAGGAACTCCTAAACTCAACAGTACACAGACAGTAGAAAAGGAAACTTCAGATAGCAAAGATCTTTTTAAAATACGAAGAATTTGTAGTTCCTAGCACAGTCAGTGGGGACCCAGTACATGAATGCTAAGGTGGCTCCTAGAAACAATGAAACTGTTACCAGGTTTTCCTTTTTTCAGGTGACCCTGCCCTGGGCAGAGTAAGAACTTGACATAAAGGAGAAAGCTTTTGTGCATATCTAATTTCTTCTTCATGTGGTGTTAATGAATATTTAGGCATTAAAAAATCATTTCAATGGAATAGGTGTGCTAACCTACATGTAGGTGGAACTCCTGTGGGTTGGATTTTGTTGTGGTGAAAGGTTCATGCAAGATGTTTCATTATACTCTAGAATATTAGAGTTGGAAAGAACCTTAAAGGTATAGATTTCCTAACTATTTCAAACTAGGACTCATCCTGATTCCACTTGAACACCTTTAGTGGTAGGAAACACCAAACAAAATGCATTCTATTTATTTTTTTTCATTGGGAGGGAGAGCAACATTGCCCTTTTTTCCATATTGAGCCAAAAATTTGCTTGTTTGCTCCTTGTTCTGGGGGCAAGAATATGTATACAATCCATCTTCCACAAGATACATCTTCTAACCCTTCAAGTTTTTCCAAATGGCTATTATGTCCTGAGTCATCTTTTCTTCAGGTTATATACATACATACATACATACATACATACATACATACATACATACATATATAGCTTTAGTTTCTTCACATTGTTCTTACCATGGCTTGTTTTTATACATTATTGTTTGCACATTGTCTTCCCCATTGGGCTGTGAGCTCTTTGGGAATAGGAACCATTCCCCAGCCCCCTTTGCTTTGTATCCCAGGCACTTGGCACAGAGTCTCACACATAGTAGGTGTTGAATAAATATTAATTGACTGACATCATCTTTATCTTCAGGAAACACTCTAACCTCCTCTTTTATATCTCACTAAAAACATGACACTCGTGACTAAACATGATATGGTCTGACCAGGGCAGAGTACAGAGGTATTATCACTTGTTTTGTTCTGGATACTATACTTTTCTAAATGATTTTCTATTTGAACCATAAAACTAATGTGGAGTTATAGCGTTTATTGAATGGGGAAGGAACCATAGTCAGATCTATGCTTTGGGAAAATCATGTTGGCAGTTGTGTGGAGAATAAACTGTAGACGGGAGAACATGAGGTGGTGAGAACAATTAGGAGGCTTTACAGTAACTTAGGAGAGGTGATGAGGCCCTGAATTAAGGTGTTGGATGTTAGGGATGTTGTGGAAATAGAATTAACCAGGCTGGGTAACTGATTGAATATGTGGGATGAGTGAGAATGAGGAATTGAGTATGATTCTAAGGTAGGAATCTGGGAAAATGGAAGGATGGTGGTGCCTTCAGCAGAAATGGGGTTGGATTTGGTTTATGTTTCAATAAATTTGAATTCAGTTTTTATGATTGATTTGATTATAAGTTCCATAAGGTCAGGGATGTTTCAAATCACTCTTTCACTAAAAAGTAGGTAAAGGAAATGGAGTTTTGAAGTCATGATAGAAGGAAGGAGGAAAGAACAGTCCTGAAGCATGGGGAAAAACAGTGCTGGGGAAAGTCAACAATGAGGAAATTTATGAATTTAGAAGGCAATACAAAGAGCTGGGGGTGAGGAGAGATGAGAGGGATCTATCCATCCATCCATCCATCCATCCATCCATTCATCCATCCATCAGTATGATGGCTAGACCTCTGCAATGGAATATACAATTCTTTTTTTTTTTTTTTTTGCAGGGCAATGGGAGTTAAGTGACTTGCCCAGGGTCACACAGCTAGTAAGTGTCAAATGTCAGAGGCCGGATTTGAACTCAGGTCCTCCTGAATCCAGGGCCAGTGCTTTATCCACTGCTCCACCAAGCTGCCTCCGGAATATACAATTCTTAATAAAATGGTCCCAAAAAATCTGAGATAACAGGAGGGCTCCTTTTCCACTTGCCTTCTAGAAACCAATATGAGAAAACCAAAGAAGATCTTTATGAATATCACTTTACAGAAGAAAGTTGCTCAGATTTGAGAAGCCTTGAGTAAAAAAAAAAAATAGAATTCTAAAACTCAGAAGAGCTCTGAGGTTTGATCAGAGGATGAAGCCCAAATCATCAAACTTCCCCTGACCCTTCCCTACACTAACCTTCAAACATATAAGTGATTTCCTTTTCATTAATAAGTAAGAGCTCTAGAGATGGAAACTTTCCAAGTACAGTACATTGTTTTTATTGCCACCAAATTCTACTTATGTTTAGTTACTGTAATTACTTTTCAGCAAGGTAGTAATACAGGCCACATAACATCATGACATTTTCATTTCTAGGGAGATTCCCAGGGATCACAGTATTATAGAGCAGCCGGTCCATTGTAGAATTCCCTTTGCATTATTCATTTTGATAAAGTAAGCAGAGAAAATAAAATAGGAAGATCTAAACTAGGGAGGGAGGCAAAGAAGCCTAAAGAGTTAGTGAGTCAGAGTGGGGGAGGGGGGAGAATCCCTTTATAGCATGGAAGACTATATTAAAAAAAAGATAGATGTTCACCTGAAAGTTTATAGTTAACTTCCCAAAGGCAAAGTGTTTATAACAGGGGCATCAGGTTCTGCCTTGGGAGTTGATGAGATCGGAAGGTCTGATGACCTCCCTGGATATTCTGTCTAGCACTTTAGTGACTAGAACTACAGATTAAACTATTTTATTTTAGGATTTTTTTCCCATTTAAAGACTGCTTTGTTTGAAAGAAGTTTTCTTCTCTACTTTTCCTTCAATGTCTCCTGGTGTAATACTTAAAGAAACACAGCAAGAATACTATTTCATTGACAGATAATAATAGTTATTATATGTTGGGGTTCAGTTGCCAAGAAATTTGTTTGGCAACTAAACTACTAGTCTCACTTCTCTTCTCCTATATTGGCTTGATAATGAATAATTTCGTTTTAAAGATGGGGGCAGCTGGTGGCACAGTAGATAGAGTGCTGGGCCTAAAGTCAGGAAGATTCATCTTTGTGAGTTCAAATCTTACTAGTTGTGTGACCCTGAGCAAGCCATTTAATCCTACTTATCTGTTTCTTCATCTCCAAAATTAGCTAGAGAAGGCAATGGCAAACCACTTCAGTACCTTTGCCAAGAGCACCAAAAATGGGGTCACAGAGTCATCACTGAAGTTACTGAACAACAAATTTCAATTCTGAGACAGAATTCCCAGAAGGTCTTTTTTTTTCCTAGACTAATAGGGACCAGAGCCCCTTTCTCTTGGAATATGTGAAAAGAAAAATGAATAGTATAGAACAGTGTTTGAACAGAAATATATAGTGGTTTACCCACCTAGGTATAATCCAAGGCATTGCTTATCTTTCAACCCATCACAAATAGTACATAGTAGCTTCAAAGCTAAAACACCTGAGTTCTAATTTCAGCATTTCTAAGACACTTAACCTCTCTAAACCAAAGTATCTATTTATATAAGTGGAAGTAAAAGTAAAATGCTCAAAGTTTCTGCTCCCAAATGTTGTGAGAATCAATTATGTCCAACATGTGTAATATTTTGAGCACCCCAAAGAAAGACATAAAACTCAAGACATTTAGCATTTTTCTCCTTTTGTATGCATGTAGAAGTGTTAGATCAATGTCCTTTCTGGCTATAGAGCTCCCTCTAAGTAGATTATGTAGGAAGCTGTGTAGGTAATGAATAAGAGCAATGACTTTGGATTTGTAGGAAATGGATAGAGGCGCCATCTCTCACTATTTGTATGACTGGAAAAACAGCAACCTCTCTGAGCTGTTTCCTCATCTTTAAAAGAACACCAGAGAAATCTGCCTTGCCTAATTCAGGAGTTTGTTATAAGTCCCAAATGAGTTATAACTTTCTCTCTAGGGTTCACTCACCTAATTCTCATTAGCACTGGCAGGTTAGGACTGCATAGTGGTAACTGTTATTTACTACTCAAGTTTAGTTGGATCTCCATGTAATTCTGTTTGAGCATATCAAAATGGATTAACACATGGAATGGTTGCTTACCGGAAGCAAATGTGGAGGACAAAGCTCCCACGTGAAATGAAATTAATATATTTCACCTAGCCTGGAGTCAGTAAGACTTATCTTCCTGAGTTCAAGTTTGGCTTTTGACCCTTACTAGCTGTGTGACCCTGGAGAAGTCACTTAACCCTGCTTGCCTCAGTTTCCTCATCTATAAAATGAGCTGGAGAAGGAAATGGCAAGCCACTGCACTATCTTTGCCAAGAAAACCCCTTAAATGGGTTCGTGAAGAGTCATGTTCTATCCTGCTAAGTCTTAGATATTCACATTGAATATATCTCTTGAAAAAAATCTCTGGGTCACTTAATTTATGATTCATACTTTTCATTTGTGTATAGAGACCTAAGACCATAATGTTCCTCCTATTGACATGTGAATTGTGAATTCATGTTCTTCACTGATATTCCTCTCAGATTGTGCCTGCTCTCCATAGTGTCATCTGGCTTGGGGGATGTTTGTGGTGGTCTCCTTCTTTAGCCTCCGTATCCTTTGGCTTCTGGGATGTCCCATTCTAACTTCTCTGTACTTCTTTAGTGGTAGCTCATAAATTGTGAGTGATCTTAACTGTGATTTCTTAGTACTTGAATTTTCTTTCTACCTGATTGAAGCATTTTCAATGAAGGTTGAAAACTATCTTGACATGTAACTGGAAAAAAATACTATTAAGATTGAAAAAAAAGATTTTCAGTCTTACCCACCTTTTATGCAAAATTATCAACTATATTGTTCTTTCCTTATATATGATATTCAGATGGTTACTAACAATCATAGCTAATGTTTGTTCAGGTAGTCCTTAAGGTTTGCAAAGCACTTTGCACACATTGTTTCACTGTCCATATGAATAAACTAAGACTAGAGAAGGTAAGCAATTTTCAGTATTCATGGTTAGTAAGTGTAGGACATAGGATCCAAACCGAATTATCTTGACCCCAAGTCTAGTTGTTGCCACTTTAAGTAAATTATTTATTTGCCTCTCAAGTTAGAGAACAACTAACTGAAGTAGATGGGAATATTAAATGTAGGGAATGTGGCAATTGCTACAATAAATTAGGTTTTAAAATTTTAATGGTATTCTTAGAAGTCTTAAGTGCAACCAGTCTTGAAATGAATTTATTTTAAATTGAAGTCTAAATCTTTACAGAGAATTAATGAAGAGGGGACCTGGGTTTGAATCACAACTTGCCAATTACTATCCATATAATGTTGGACAAGAAAATTAACATCTCCAGGCTTCAGTTTCCTCAATTATAAAATGATGGGAATAGACTAAATCAAATCTATGATCTTTTTTATGATGTATAATTTCTCAGCAGAAAGTATGGTCCAAACTCACACTGACTTCTCAGGTTTAGATTTTTTTTTTGTTGTTCATCTCTTGATACAAGTAAATATCTTGTAGTGTGAAGATGGGGGTAGGTCTAGAAAAGAGCCCAGAAAAGGCAAAGAGAGAGCATATGGAAAGGAAGTGATGTATTGCTTCTGGGCTGCCTGGAGAGTGGGACAGGAAGAAGTAATAGATGTGGCTATGTAAAGTAGGGAAGCAGTTTGATTAGCTACAAGATATTGATATTTCCCTTCCCCATTTGTTGTTATTGAGTCATTTTTCAGTTGGGTCCCATTCTTCATGTTCACATTTGGAGTTTTCTTGACAAAGATACTGAAAGTGGTTCACTTCTCTAACTCATTTTACAGATGAGGCACTGAAGTAGACAGGGTTAAGTGACTTGTCCAGGGTCACATAGCTAGTAAGCGTCTAAAGACAGATTTGAACTCAGGAAGATGAGTCTTTCTGACTTCAGGCCTAGGACACTATCCACTGTACCACCCAGCTTCTCCTCCTCTCCCTAGGCCACCAGAAAATGAAGGAAAGATAAGGGAGAATAGCCAAGGAGTTACTATAGTAGCTGATTGTACCCTACCCATTTAGCTGGATGCAATTGCTGCCTATTTCTAGGTACATTTTTATATTCATATAGAATTCATATAGTTGTATCCCCTCCTAAGTTCCTGTGATCAACCCAGGCATGTATATTTCCTTGTGTCCATTAGTTCCAGGCATGGAGGTATAGGGACAGTTCTGGGAACAACACAGGAGAGATGTTTCCTAGTTCAGTTCAGGGATCCCAAACACAGCCCATGGTTAAAGTCTCTCCCTCTTTCTCCTTTTTCCTATCATTCTTCCTCAGGACATAATCACAAGCCATACATGTTTCCTAACTAAACTTACAAGAGCAGAATGAATAAAGACCTAGACCTTTCATTTTTCCCCATCAGAGTCTAAACCTAACTTTTGGTTTTGCTGTGTAATGAAGATTTTTTAATAAATACTTAGGAACTGGTGGATAGGAGGAGATGGAAGGAGATCAAGCATTTGTCAAATGTCTAAGTGTCAGCCATTGTGCCAGGCTCTGGGGATAGAGAGAAGAAAAATGAAATAGGGCCTGCCTGTGAGGAGTTTATATTCTATCAGGGGAGACAGTGTGTGTGTGTGTGTGTGTGTGTGTGTGTGTGTGTGTGTGTGTGTGTGTGTGCATGCACATGCTCGGGCATGCACAAGTATCATAAATACAAAATAATATAAGGGGAAGCCTTAGGAACTGTGGGGAGGGGAGGACAAGGAGGGCCTGATGTTGAAAGTGACATATAAGAAGAGTGGGGCTGCATTGCTGATGAACAGGAGAAAAGATGGGAAATGGGCAGTAAGCAATCCATAAAAGAGGGCAGATAAGTGGTGCAGTGGATAGAGTGCCAGACCTGAAGTCAGGAAAACTCATCTTTCTGAGTTTAAATCTGGCTTCAGACACTAGCCTTGTGATCCTGGGCAAGTCACTTAAGCCTGTTTGCCTCAATTCCTCATATGTGAAATGAACTAGACAGAAAATGGCAAAATACTCCACTATCTTTGCCAAGAAATCCCCAAAATGGTGTCACAGAATGGCACGTGACTGTACAAGAAAAATCCATAAAAGGAATGCTAAGCATTGGTGAAGACTCAGCTGAAGTTACATAGCATGAATCTGCTATGGACCCAATCAACACAATTTCCTGATCCTTACCCTAGAAATGCCCTAGAAATCCTCAGCAATCAGGTTATAGAAAAGAAAGAGGATGATGGGGTCTACTCTGGGCTTGGCAATAAAGGTGAGCATGGACAAGGGACTGAAGGATTCTAGAGTGCTAGCCAGAGCATTAGTGAGCATGGAATTCAGGTTGGTTATGAAAGCAAATGAAGCCAGAAGGTCATGTATTTTTGAACTTGGAGATATTGGTCAAAGGACTATGATAAGCAGAAAGAGCAGGCACTTTGGGAGTGGATTGGGAGAGGAGAGATGTTCATGATCTGAAAAGGAATTTGGGGATTTGAGATCTTTGAGGTCAATTGAATGGTTCTGAGTGAAAATGAAGAGATACAAAGAGGTGGCCATGCAAATTCACTTGGGCAGAGTAATATACTAAGAAGATACTTAACTTTTGAAATCGTAAGTGTGAATTAGTCAATTAAATCTTTTCTAGCATCCAAATAGCTGAGAGCCAGGAAGGAAGGTCACCAAGCACATAGACTTTTTTAATTTTAATTTTTTGCGGGGCAATGAGGGTTAAGTGACTTGCCCAGGGCCACATAGTTAGTAAGTGTCAAGTGTCTGAGGCCAGATTGGAACTCAGGTCCTCCTAAATCCAGGGCCAGTGCTTTATCCACTGCAACACCTAGCTGCCACACGAAGCACATAGACTTTTTGATGAAATGAGAATGAAGAAAAAGCTGGAGGGTAGATGTAGTCCTAAGAGGAGGACTGAAGGTGATATAGAATCTAGGACAGTCAGAGAGTGATAGGATAAGAAAAGAGGGGAGAGGAGGATGGTCACATGGTTGGGAAAGGAATATAAGAAGAGGAAGTGGGAAGAACTAAAAGTCAACTTTGTTCCCTTCACAATTTTGTCTGTAGCAGGCCCAGCTGTTTCACCACCCAGAGGTCCTTTCCTCACCTTCCTATTCTATCCTTCCTTCATTATATTGTATTTATTTGCTTAAATATTGTATCCCCTACCTCCACCCCACCAGAACATAAGCTTGTTGAAAGCATGGGTTGTTTCTTTCTTTTTTTTTTTTTGTATTTGTAATCCTTTGTTTCTTGTATATAGTAGGTACTTAATAAAGGAGTGGCGTTGAATTAAATATATGAAAATAATAAAGATTCATTGAAGGTTTTAATATCTATAATGATAGCTACAAGAGAGACTTTGGTTTTCATGATGATATTCAGCAGCAAACAAAGGATACAGAGGCAAGGATTTGGGTAAATTAATAAAAGAGTTTGTCATCTGTCAGCTGGGGGAGGATCAGGGCCTTAGTGTAACATCACACTATTCATTGGCTAGTTTAGGTGAGATGATTCATCTGAAGATCAATTTAAGGCTGAAATACAACATATGGACACAATGAGTCATTTTAAAACAAGCATACCAGAACATATAATAATAAAATATACAAAATAAATATGATAATAAGTGGCATTTATATAACCCAGAAATTGTCAACCTGAGTTCCATCCCCCCTAGAGTTAGTCTGTCAGTAAACATTAAGTAAGCACCTACTAAGCACTGAGGATAACATAGAGGCAAAGCAACTGGTGGCTCTGTGGATGGTGTACTGGGTCTGGAGTGAGGAAGACCTGAGTTCAAATTTGACTTCCAATGCTTACTAGTTGTCTGACCCTGGACAAATCATTTAAACTCTCTTTGCACAGTTTCCTTGATTGGAAAATGAGGATAATAATAGCACCTACGTCCCAGGATTGTTGTAAGGAATAAATGAGATATTTGTAAAAATTGTTTAACACAATATCTGGAGCATAGTAAATGTTATGTAAACATGTAGTTTCTTCCTCAAATACAAAAAAGAAAGACAGTCACTTCCCTCAAGGAGCCCACAGTCTAATCGGGGAAGACACACAAAAGGAAGATGAAAGGTGGGCAGGAAGAAAAGTTACCTGGCACATGATGGAATATAGTTCTAAAGAATACAATAATCAGGTAGGCAGTGAAGAAATAGTCAGCCTGGGATTTTTCTTTAAATGGAAGCTCTGGGGAGAGGTGGTTGTCATTATTATTTTCCTTCATTCTCCAGTTAAGAGGAGAAGAGGGTCCTGATAAGATAACCCTTTACAAGAGCTCATTGATAGATTTCATGAAATTAGATGGAAAAAATTATCTTTATTTCCACTAACCTCTAATTAAAATTCAGCATTTCCTTCAATTATGAATGCAAAAAACATAACATTATTCTGAGAAGGATCCATAGTTTTCATCAGATTACCAAAGATCCATCATGTAAAATTAGATTAAGAACCTTTGATTTATCCCTTTGCAATTTGCAAAACATATGTATTATGCCATTTGACCTTCATAATAGACCTCTAAAGTAGTTACTGTAGGTACTATGGGTACTTTTTTTTTGTGGGGCAATGGGGGTTAAGTGACTTGCCCAGGGTCACACAGCTAGTAAGTGTCAAGTGTCTGAGGTCAGATTTAAACTCAGGTACTCCTGAATCCAGGGCTGGTGCTTTATCCACTGTGCCACCTAGCCGCCCCTACTATAGGTACTTTTGTCTCCATTTTACTGATGAGGAAACTGAGACTCAGAAAAGTGAAATGACTTGCCAAGGAACACACATCTGCTAAACATCTCAGTCAGGATTCTAACCCACATCTTCTTGCCTCCGAATCTGGCATTTTATCCATTGCCTCAGACTCCCTACTTCCCTACTTTTGATTGAACAAACTGGAAATAATTTAGAATTTCTTTCAAATATGATGAAGTCCTTGGACCTTAGGAGGCTCATATGCATTTTCATTAAATATCTGAATTTAACGTTTTTTCCCAAAATGGTTTTTCAACATACCCTCATTGTAAGCAAGAGCTAAAGTTTTTTGCTTGAGTCATCCTTCTTAATAGGCAGCTGGTCTCTCTTACCAGCTGATATTTCATATTAAATTGTCCTCCAGATATTTCATCAAAATGGTTTGTGGCGTACACCCTACATTTACCTCATGTCCTTTATGTGGTTCATTGTAACTTTGCACAATAGGGGAGTCTGGGTGGCAGCTGCAAATTTTCTGTTTCTCAATACACATAGAGTATTTGTCAGCAATTATGTCTCAGCTTCTCTCTTTGCACTTGTATTCTTGGTATAGAGCAGAGATGGCAAATTAATTATTACAATGATCTGCACTGTGTATTCCCTTCTCTTTAGTGCACACTGAAACCCTTTCAATTTAGCCACAAAAAAGCACGCGCACACACACACACACACACACACACACCAAAAACATGGCCTCAGTATGATGGAAAATTCATGTCTTCTAAACTTCTCTGCCCAAAGGGAAAATTTTTTAAAAATAATTTCTCTCCTCCTCCCTCCCACCCCAAATAAAGGTATTGCTTGCATTTGTCAGGCTATCGGATTCTTCCCAGGGAATCTGTCACCTCTACTTTCATTTGGGGTTTTGTTGATCCCACTGAAAAATTAATTGACTAAATTTTGCCAACCTTGATAACATTTATGTTTTATAAACAAAACATGTTGAATTTAGAGACAAAATACCTGGGTTTGAATCTTGGCCCTTTTACTTTCTACTTGTGTGACCTTGGGTAATTTACATCATCTCTTTACCTCATCTCATTATTTATATTGTGAGATGGTTTTACTACATGTTCGATCTAATAAATTAACAATCTAGTAATTCAATCTGTAAATCAACAAATATTTATTAAGCACTTACTATGTGTGAGATAGTGTTAGACTCTGGAGATGCACAGACAAAAATGGTTCTATTCCTGCCTTCAAGGGGCTTGCATTCTATCAAAGAACATAGTGTATACATATGTAAGTATATGCAAAATAAATACAAATTAATGGCGGGGGGAGGGAGGGAGGAGGATGTGTTATCCCTTAGGGACAGGGGAGGTCTAGTATAGAAGGTGGCACCTGAGTTTAGTTTGGAAGGGCAGTAAATATTCTAGGGAGACAGAAGTGAGAATGAAGTGAAGTCCAGATATGAGAAACAACCTATATAAAGGCAAGGGAGTAGGAGATAGAAAGACATGGGTAAGGAACATGGGCTATAGCATGAAGGGGAGGCAATATAAAAAACTAGAAAGGTCTGTGGAGCAGGTTGTAAAAGGGTCAGTGACAACAGAGGATCTTAGAGGTAATAGGGAATCCCTAGAGTTTATTGAGTAGGGATGTGACATAACCAGACCTATACTTAAGAAAAATCACTTTGGCAGTTGTACAGAGAAGGGATTGCATTTTTCATTCCCCTGCCCACCATTTTGTACACTAACCCCTAACTTACAAAAAAAAATTAAGCAAGTGAACTTGTGAAATCAGTGGAGAAAATGTTTTCTTTGGAGCAATTGCATTAGGAAACTCATGAAGTGAAGGTCTAGTCACATAGAGCAAAAAGCACCTACGGACAGAGGCACTGGGCAAAACCAACAGATGGTCTTCATTTATGTTTTATGTTGACGCATGTCTATGTTCTCCCATATTCTCACATTATCAAAAGTACCAAAAGTTGTAAAGTTTGTAAGTAGACGCCCCTACATATAGATGCACATACCCTGAACCTAAAGGTTTCCTTTTCTCTGCCTGCTTTTCTAGTAACTCCCCATCCTAGCTAACCCTCATCCTTCATCTATTTTTCATGAAAGATTCATAAGATATGAGTCCTTTTAGTCATATAAGATTATATTCCCATATCTGGGTTCCATCCATCTTTTACTATTAACCTAGGTAGGCACTAATTTCTCTAAGATCATCATTCATCCCCAAAGCTACAAGAATACCATGTGATCTGCAAAGTAAGCCTTTTGTCATCACACGTTAAAACAATTAAAGAATCAGAGATTTAGTATTCAAGGGGCACACAGGACTTTGAGAACCAAGCATCTTTGCTTCAGTCCTATAGCTTAACTTCAATCACTCTTTTTTTGGCGGGGTCAATGAGGGTTGAGTGACTTGCCCAGGGTCACACAGCTAGTGTCAAGTGTCTGAGGCTGGATTTGAACTCAGGTCCTCCTGACTCCAAGGCCTGTGCTTTATCCACTGAGCCACCTAACTGCCCCTCCCCTGTTTGTATTTTTAAACAAGAGTTCCACCACTCAGGAGAGCAGAATTGTTGTTGTTGTTATTGATGATGGCGATGGTGATGGTGATGGTGATGATTTTGATGATGAAGTTTTTGAAGAGAACCAATGACATCACAGGATAAAGTCTTGACTTGCTATGAATTAGATTTAAGTGAGGGGGAACAGCACAAAGTTGTCAGACTCACTCTGTCTTCCAACATCATCTAAGTCCAGAGGCAAGACAAAGTGGGTGATCTTGGCACCCCAAACACCCCAGAGAACAGAGCAATAGGTACAGGCTGGAGGGCAGCAGATAGGATTCAGGTGGTGAGAATTCAAGGAACATATTTGCTCTTCTTTATATTTATTAGTGACTTCTAGTTCACTGACCTTCATAGATTAGTTTCTGCCTTTGTTCTAGTTGAAATGTTGCATTGGAGTTTTGCACGACTAGCACTATTTGGGAGTGTCTGTGATGATACCTTTTCAGGGTCAACAACTGCTAGAAACTGCTAAATTCCTGTACTCGACTATCCCCCTTTAGAACAAGATTGTTAGGTCCTAGAATGTGAAAAGAAATACTAGTTACATGCATATTTGAATTATATTAAATGTAAATATCCCCATGACTTCACATTTGAAGGAAGGCTTCAAACAACCATTAAGAGCTTACTATGGGGGGCAGCTAGATGGCGCAGTGGTTAAAGCGCTGGCCCTGGATTCAGGAGTACCTGAGTTCAAATCCAGCCTCAGACACTTGACACTTACTAGCTGTGTGACCCTGGGCAAGTCACTTAATTCCCATTGCCCAGCAAAAAAAAAAAAAAAAAGAGCTTACTATGGACTAAGCTCTATGCTAAGCACTTTACAAATATCTCATTTTATCCTCACAACAACCCTATGAAAGTGGTGCTATTGTTATCCCCATTTTGTATTTGAGGGAACTAAGGCAGAGGTTAAGTGACTTGCCCAGGGTCACACTGCTAGTAAGTGTCTGTGGCCAGATTTGAACTCAAGTCTTTTTGACCCTAGATTCAGGGCTAATTACAATCTCTTCCTTACAAATATATATATACATATATATATATATATATACATACACACACATATATATATACATATATATTTGAATCCTACTAGAAAGAAAATATAGAAAGATCACTATGCACAATTTAATTAGTACTGAAACTTATTGTTTCATTATATCTCAGCTTCTCATTACAAAAATAAATATGCTAGCTCTTCCACTGGTGTTTATATATAGAGGGATGACTTTTAGGGGGAATATATGAAGAAAACATCTCCAAAAGAAGAATGGGTAGCCTAGAAAGAGAAGATTCCTCCTCCTTAGAGGTTTATAAATACAGGCAACATTTGTTAGGTATCTTGTAGAGGAGATTACTGTATAAGCCTTGGTTGGACCAGATGGCCTCTAATGTGCCTTTCAGGAGCAACTAGGTGGTGTAGTGGATAGAACACTGAGCCTAGAGACAGGAAGACTCATTTTTCTAAGTTCAAACCTGACTAGCTTGCCTCATATGTTTACTAGTTCTGTGACTCTGAGTAAGTCACTTAACCCTGTTTGCTTTAGTTTCCTCATGTGTAAAATGAGCTAGAGAAGGAAAGGGTAAACCAGTCTAGTATCTTCTCCAAGAAAACACCAAATGGAGTCAAGGAGAGTCAGATATGAACAACAACAAGGTCCCTTTTAAGTCTGATTCTATGATTCTCTTTTCTTGTAAAATGTAAGCTATTTGAGGGCAGGGAGTATGTCATGTTGACATAATAAATCAAGTATTTTTTAAGTGCCTACTATATGTCAGACACTATGCTAAACACTAAGGGTATAAAAACAAGAAAAGAAGACTATAAAAACAAGGATATAAATGGTCTCTTCTCTTAGAGAGCTCACATGCTAATAGAGGAAGACAAAACACAAAAAGAAACTGGAAAGCTAGGGAGGAAGAGAGTAGGGATGGAAGCTACTCTCTTGTGATCCAGGCATCCAGCATGGAGGTGGAATAGTCAGGAAGGTGAGCCAGAAGAGCCAGAACTTTCTCATGATATAGCAATTCTAGGCAAGAACTCATCAACCATTAAGTTAACCTCAAAGTGTGGGGTCTTTGTATCTTCCTAGAATGGACCCTTGCACATTTTTTTTTTTGGTGTCAGGAGAGAAGAGGGACTCATACTCACCGGGGCCATAGGCAACTCCTTGTGCAGAAACTTCCTTTACCAATGTACATAGGAATGTCATCTGTAACTTATAGTCTGAGGACATAGAGAAGTCAACTTGCCCTTGGTCATGAGGATTTGAACAGCATCTTCCTGGCTCCAAGGCTGTCCCTGACATTCACATGGAAGATATTTAACAAACATTGGATTGAATTCCTACTCCTAGGTTACCAGGAATTGCTGAAGCAAGTCATGAGACTCTACTACTAATTTGTGCTATCAGCCTTACTTGAAATTTCACTGCTATAAAGGGCAGAATTAGAAAAACAAGTACATTGTTCCCAATTTCATTGACATAGAGTTAATGTAGGTACACTAAGAGTTATTACCAAAGTTCTGAAAATACTCTTTTTCAAATATGAAATGGTTTTATTTATCATAGTTCCTGTCCATACATGACAGGAGGAAGCCCCAGAGGTAAAATCATTATCTTTCCCTCCCTCCTTTCTTTCTTTCTTCCTTCCTTCCTTCCTTCCTTCCTTCCTTCCTTCCTTCCTTCCTTCCTTCCTTCCTTCCTTCCTTCCTTCCTTCCTTCCTTCCTTCCTTCCTTCCTTCCTTCCTTCCTTCCTTCCTTCCTTCCTTCCTTCCTTCTTTCTTTCTTTCTTTCTTTCTTTCTTTCTTTCTTTCTTCTTTCTTTCTTTCTTTCTTTCTTTCTTTCTTTCTTTCTTTCTTTCTTTCTTTCTTTCTTTCTTTCTTTCTTTCTTTCTTTCTTTCTTTCTTTCTTTCTTTCTTTCTTTCTTCCCAGGACAATGAGGGTTAAGTGAATTGCCCAGGGTCACACAGCTAGTAAGTGTCAAGTGTCTGAGGCCAGATTTGAACTCAAGTCCTCCTGAATTCAGGGCCAGTGTTCTATCTACTATGCCACCTAGCTGCCCAAGTAATCTTTCTCGAAAATGGATATGTTCCCTATTGGTCCATATACCTTTAATATGTTCACTCACTCAGTCAGTCAAGAAGCATTTATTAATTACCAGCTAAGTGCCAGGCACTGTGCTAGGCCCTGAGGATATAAATATTCTTATTCTCAAAGAGCTTGCATTTTACTAGGGAGACATATATACTATCTTTTTAGCATATGCAGATGAATATGTACTTATTATTCTATTCATATACAAATAGAAATAAGGATAGAAACTAGAACAAAAATTCTTTCCCTGGAGTCCATGAATTTGTTTAAAAATATTTTGATAACTATGTAAGTTGATTTCCTTTGTAATCTTTTTATGCATTTAAAAACAGTATTCTGATGGGGTTCATAGTTTTTACTAGATTATCAAAGGAGTTACTAACACAAAAAAGGAAAAGAACCTCTGGGCTAATCTAATGCAGTTATGCCTTTCACATTATGGGGATTAGGGGTGTAATACCCTCATCATCTGGAAAACTCACATAAAATTTTTTGGCCCTCCCTTCATATGAGAGAAGTCTGAATTTTTTTCTTTTTCTTTTATGGGATGTTTACAGTACCTTATTTTAAAATTTGAATTAAGTATTTGGTCATAGGCTATATTATATAATACTATACATATATTTTATGAATTTCTGATTTTCTAAACTTTTTATGTGTAATTTTCTGGCCTTCACATGTCATCTATGGTTTTTGCAAAACTACCCTCAAAACTTCCCATTTAATTTCTTATGCCAATCTGTGATGTATCAAAACTGTGATGTGGAAGGGAAAACTATTGATAACTCCTGGGTGATGAAATGCCCACAACCAGTGCACATTAGCACATTTTCTGCAACTTATAGTCTTTGAGAGTGCTGATCTAGATCACCTCTAGATCACAGAGAAATTAAATGATTTGCTCAGGGTCACATGGCCAGTGTGAGTCAGAGATAGGACTTGAACACAGGTTTTTTTGGTTTGAAGGCCTGCTATCTATCTAGTATGCCATTACATTATATATGAGTATGGGTAGATTTCTTAGAATATATGTATAGTCTGTATAATTATCATGAAAATCTTATATTAAATTCAATCAAAAGTATGAAATACCTACTAAGCAACACAAACCACACAACATAAATTTTTTGGTAATGTTATATATACTTCATTGCAATGGAGAGCAGGGAAACTAAGCTAAGACCTAAGAATGTGAGAGGTCATTACTTCTATTTCCTACTGGAGTTTCCTCCATTTCTGACAAATATTCATCCAATCTGTCTGCAAGCATTCAAGGACACCCTTGTGGATAACTCATTTAATTTCTGAACATAGTTCTAATTACTAAAATAATTCTTCTATGTATTGCTGCAACATATAACACAAGGCAGAATTCAAGACTTTATTTTTGCTTGACAGGATGCTTTCAAAAAGATTTCTGAGTCTCAGAAACATGGATCAGTTTTTTAAAAGTATATTTTTGCTTCCCATTTAGAAAATAAAATTTCTTAGCCATGAAATAGATAATAAGAAAAGGAACACATTTCTGAAAAAATAACTAGTTTATAATAATAATAGCTAGCATTTATATGGTACCTATCATCTTCAGGTACTGTGCTAAGTGCCAAATAAACACTTATTAAATGTTTACTCTATGCCAGGAACTGTACAAGTATTTTATCCTGAGAGCAAACCTGGGTACAATGATTATTTCCATTTTACAATTGAGGAAACTAATGCAGGTAGAGGATGAGTCACTTGCCCGAGATCACATAGCTAGTACATTTCTGAGGTCAAATTTGAACTCAGGTCTTCCTCACTCCAAGCCCAACATTCTATCCACTGACCAATCTAACTGCCTGCAGGGGAGGGTGGGGGGAAGAGGTGTGAAATCAAATTTCAAAGGAGAATTCACTGATTTCATTGTTCTTATCCTTATGGCTTGCATTTGTGTAGTGCTTTAAAGTTTCAAAGTTCCTACATATATTATCTTACTTCATCCTTACCACAACCTTTTTGAATTAGGAACCAATTATTACTTACTCTTTATAGGTAGGAAGATTGACTCTAAGAAAGATTAAGTGATTTGCCCAGAGTCACAGAGCTAGTAAATTACCTGAGCCAGGATTTGAACCCAAGTTATTTCTGCAGCAGGGTTTGTGACTACAAATCCAGCATGCAATCCACTACCTATCATTGCCATCATCACCATCACCGTCTGCATTCTAGACCCTGTACAAGAAACAGTCCCCATCCTCTAGAAGCTTACAATATAAAACACATGGCATCAGCAAGCTAATAGAGTTTTCAACAGTGACCAGGTGCCAGAGTGATGAGAGTTGTATTGACAGGTTATGAATTCATATTATAGTACTTCATTATATTTCAATTTAGGTGAGGGACAAAAGCAACCGTAGAAAACCCTGAAGTTATTTCCCTTTAACTATTTATGTACTCAGATCTCTAGAGGAATTTAAACTCCCCATCAAGGTACATTTGCTTCACTTAGAGTGTGATGATTAGATTTCCAAGTCTCTGAACAGCAGCTACAGATACACATTTCTCCTATTCTGTTTCATTACTAGCTGATAATTCTATCTTATACTGCTTTGGAATTCATCTCACAAAGTACTATCCATTTTCCCACTCAATTGTCCTTCTTGTTGCCTGATTCTCATTGACAGCTCACTTGCATGATGAAAAGCCAGCCATGTTATTTCTGCGGCAGCATTTGATCCTTGAAACATTTCCCAGTCAATAACTAAATGAATGATAGTGAGAACAAGAAAGAGAAAACCTGTATAAAGCTATCCCCAGAGGATACTGTGTTTACTCTGAGACAAAAAAAAGGGGGGGGGAGGGGAAATTGACTGTTAGACACTGAATATTAATTTCACATTAAATTCACATAGTTGAGACATTATAGATATTGGAAATGAAATCTGTGCTGAAATGTGCCCTTAAATGACAGGTAATGGATGACCATTGTCATGATCCATAAAGGAAAGAATCTCAACAAAACTACTTTGAGCTCTCTAACAGGTGGGCTGTCATATTATCTACAAAACCAAGATTCCATCTTACTTTCCAGCAAGGTCGCTTGGTGCCTAGAGCACTGGGATCTATCAGGTCATAAAGACTAGACTTTAAGTTTGGGCTCAGACACTTAACTAGCTCTATGATCCTAGGCAGGGACACTTAACCTCTGCCTCTAAAATCAGGATAATATTAGCACCTACTTCCCATAGTTATTGTAAGGATTAAATATTTGTAACAATAATAACACAGTACCTAGCACATAGTAGCTGCTTAATATGTTTGTTTCCTTCCCCTTCCCTTACCTGACCACCAACTCCAAAACAGGCTGCCTTCACTCCAGCCACCATATGACAAGTGTAGCCCTCATACTCCTTGATTTTTAGCTCCCCTTTATGTGTCATTTCCTGACAATGAGGACAGTGTTGCTTGTTTGTTTTTGTATTTTGTTTACTAAATCTGATCCTTAAATAAATCTGGGGGCAGCTAGGTGGTACAGTGGACAAAGCACCAGCCCTGGATTCAGGAATACCTGAGTTCAAATCAGGCCTCAGACATTTGACACTTACTAGCTGTGTGACCCTGGGCAAGTCACTTAACCCCCATAGCCCTGAAAAACAAGCTGACAAAACATTTCATTCTACATTAATAGGTAGGGATTAAAATATAAATATCCTAAAAGGAAATAGTAGATTTAAATTTCACCAAGATATAAATGATAAAAACACTTTATCTGGGAGCAGATATTGACATGAGGAAGAATAGAAAAAGAATGAGGGAACTGGGACTTAGTGGGAAAGGGTGTTGTGGGCAAAGGGTATCCGTGGACAGTGGGAAGAGTACAGAGAAGAAAGACTGAGTTCCTAGAAGATAATGATTGCCTAAGAGATTCAGTACTGTGTATGTATTAGGAAAAGTCCTGGCCTTGGGAGTCAGAAGATTTATATGTCTTGTGAGAGCAACAATTTCCCCTCCACCATTATGACCTTAATTTTCTCTCTATTCCCTGACTTTCTCCCAGTGGTCTTTCTCCATTGTCCCATAACCACCACCACCACCTATTCTGGAGAAGTTTCAGAAGTTGTGAGGATCAGAGAAAAAACAATCTAATCTTCCATGTTGTTGGTCACATGTTCAACAAATGGCTTCACCACATGTTCATGTTCATGTTCTCAATTAGATCCTTGCTCCTGCATACCTCTCCTTTTCTTTTCTCATTGTTTTTCCCTTGCACTTCCCACAATAGATAATCCAAACCTTTTCTTCTCTCCTCCAATCTCTTTAATTATCACATCTTTCCCACTGCCTCTCAGGAGAAGATCTCACCTGCTACTTTACTTAAAGTATAGAGGACATCCTTTATGAATTTCCTGCTCTTCCATATCCTACTCTTCAATTTGGCATGTCTAGAAAGAAATTTAGTATTTTCTTTTCTAAACCTATGTCTCCAGCAAGCTTCCCTTTTCTGTAGAATATACTAACATTTTTCCAGTCACACAATCTTGCAACCTCAGAATCATCCTTTACACATCCATTACCCTCTCAAATCCAATCAGTTTTGGAAATTCTTCCTTCACAACATATTTTTTATCCCTATTCTTCTATTGACCCACATGACCACCATCCTACAACAAGCTTTTTATTGAATGTTTAGTTGTTAGTGTTTTTCTCCTTTTCAAATTATCTTATGTATGTATTTGACTTTTAAAATTTATATCCTCCAAATAAAACATAAGCTCCCTGGTGTCAGTGTTTATTTTCCATTTTGTTTTTGTTTCTCCAGCATCTAGTGTGGTGCCTTTTAAACGATTAATAAATGCTTGGTGCTTTGAGTCTCCATGTCTGACATCTACTAGTTCTTTGCTGAATTTCAGCTGCTTCATGGCCTTTTCCCAACAGAGTGATCTCTCAGCTCTTTTAAGGTTGCTTCTTAGCACCAGGTTTATTTCAGCCTTTTTTTGATTCAGCTCCATAGCTATAGCCAGTCAATCAGCCAAAGAAGTCCTTAGTAATTTTTTCGAATTTTTTTCTGCCTCAGTTGCCCCTTTTGAATTCAGCCTATTCTTTGATTCAGGATCTAAAACTTTGTTTAAATGTCCATAATTCTCATTGTTAATTGAGTCTATTTAAATCACCATTGGATTTTTATTCAGATAGTGTCGGGGTTTGGAGAGAGCAGGGTAGAACTAATAACTATTTTTGTCCTGAAATTCCATCAGTAATTAAATCACTGTTCTTGATACACTGACAACTTATTTAAAAGTATTACACATAATTAAATTTGTAATTAAAACTGAGATTTGTAAGGTTTTTACCCATTGGAATTAGAGAAACTGACCTTTTTGAAACTGTTAAAGCAAACTTAAGCCAGTGACAAACATGATTTGTATCCTCTGGGTGACTCAGTACTTCACATGTATCTATGAAGTAAATGAGAAATCCCTTCATTATTAAAATATTTGATGGGATTCTTAAAATAGTTAAGGAAAAGGAGTATTCTTGCCCATTAAAAAAAACTTTATCTGATCTTCCATTTTGCACAAAAAAGAAAAACAACATTTCATTATGAATATAGTATCTCCATAGACAAAAGTGAGCATTCACTTATTTTTTATCTTTATTATGAGGGTACAGTCTTTAGATATCAAAACAAGTTTTATAGGTATCTAACTAGAAGGGACAAAATATATCATCTCTCTAATTACTTCACTATAGCTTTATCTCTCCACTGCCAACTGTCACTAATTTTCTCTGGTTAAGAAGTCTTTCATTTTGCTTCTGTTTGAAAAACATCACTTGGAAGTTTCCATTATTAATGATGAATACTCATAATGAAGCAAGATTGTGCCAAACTACTGCTAACCAGTCGGACTGGAAGTAGGAACCTACTTGGTTGGGATGAAGATTTTTCTAAGTTTGGATACAATTCTATCTTGGGAGATTTAGAGACTCAATAACCTGAGTTTTAATTTAATTGGTTTTCTTATAGGTTCATGAAGACAAGTATTTTTTTGGAAAGTGACACATGTTACAGTGGGAGAAAGCTTCCAAATATTTATAAATGCAAATTAGAAATTCATTAGTAAAATTTTGTTTTTCACATAATGACATAAATTTTTGTTCCCAATAACAATTCTGGAGAATTAGCAAGTTCTACATTTTAAAAGTCATTGTACAAGTTGATGAACAAGATCCAAGAAAGTTTAATTGAATGCATTTTTTTCATAACCAGAAAAATTTTTTTTATAAAAGCACTATCCCTTCCTATGAGAGTTGATTACATAAAGAAAAAAAAAGGCTATAACTTTTTAATTTTGAAACTAAACCAGAAATTTCCAATGAAGCCCCAAGAAGGAGTAACTTCATGGATGTATTAAGGTATTTTTTCATGTTCATACTATTTTAGTCTAGAAACTTAAAGATAGCACAGTCCTGCAACACAGTTCCAGAGAAAAACTGAGAACAAAGATAATGTGAAATGGTTATAGGGTGAGTCTCCAAGGTTAGCACAAAAGGTCTGCAGAACCTAAATAAAGAGAAATGATCCTCAGGCAAGACAAGGCAATAAGTGTTCTTGGAGAACCATGACAAACCAGGGGGGAAAGGTTTCTGCTAGAAGGTCCTGTCTCTGTTAGGCAATTCACTTGATTCTTTCTTTACTCCATTTTAAAGTTAAGTTGGAAGAGCAAAATAACTACTTTATCTTTAAGGAAAGATATTGCTTATAATTATCTCCCTTCTTTTTTCATTGTCTCTGTAGACCTTTCCTTTGCTAAACATCAGAGTTTTGTTATTGTTCTTATTGTTGTCCTGAGTTAATATCGAAATGACAAAACCATCTATAAAAATCATCTTCGAGACAGCTTCCTGTTTGGTGCAAAACTAAAATAAAGGGTCAAATCTTTTCATAGTTATTTAGGTTTACTTTTAACGTTTTGCATGATATTCCTCCTTATCAAATCTTTAAATGCTATTTTAATTATGAAAGCTAACATTTATATATCTTTTTAAGGTTTACAAAATATTTTACAAATAATATCTCATCTTCACCTCACAACAATTATAGCAGACAAATGCTATTATTATCCTCATTTTACAAATGAAGAAACTGAAGCAAACAGAGGTTAAGTGACTTCCCCAAAGTCACACAGCTAATAAGTGTCTGAGACTGGAATTGGATTGTCTTTCTGACTCTTGACTTACAACGTTCTATCCATGCTACCACCTGGTTGCCTAAAGCTAGAGAAGTATAGTCTATAGTCTAAAAATCCCTGCAAGAGAGTCAAAATAGAGGGAAAAGTGTAGGATTCCTGTCTGGGGTTGAAATAGAGTTGAACACAAAATCCTATACTGTTCCCAGAGCCTCAGAGATCCAAAATACAGAACTCAACCTTATGACACCAGTACTGCTATTCTCTGAACTGCTGGTGTTTAGCCAAAGAATTGAGGGAATGGAACAGGTCATCAGAAAAGGTTGTTCTGTGTATGTGTATAGAGAGGGAAGGAGAATTGTATGGCACTTTATTAAACCTGACAGAGTTCAGAATCCAATTGGGACCAGTTCTATCCTTCCAAAAGGGGGAAGAGACCAAGACTAGTGAACAGTCAATTGCCCAGAATGAGGGGAGTCTGAGACATTTTGAGATCTTAGACCCAAGGAAACTATCATCAGAGTGAAGGGAGTCAGAAAGTGAGCAATAGAAGAAAATAAGTTGGGGGGGGGGAGACAGAAATTACC
Source organism: Dromiciops gliroides (assembly GCF_019393635.1). Lineage (NCBI taxonomy): Eukaryota > Metazoa > Chordata > Mammalia > Microbiotheria > Microbiotheriidae > Dromiciops > Dromiciops gliroides. The sequence goes on along the minus strand of NC_057864.1, from coordinate 393,241,837 downwards.
AAAGATCTAAGGAAGAAAAAACTCAAAGACTGAACAAAATCAGATAAATCAAAATGAAATATGCCAAGAACAGAAAGAAATATGGCCTCTAGATTTAATAAACTAATTCAGGTATCTATGAATAAACACTGCAAAATAAAGGAAAATAATTCAACACTTGACAAGACAGAGGACCTAGTGAAAGATGAGAAGAATATGTAGCCATAATAAACTGTACCTGAAGGGTTCAAAAGAGAATAATGAGAGCAGAATTTATATCCTGCACAGCAAAAATAACAGGTAGAATAATAATAATAATAATAGCCATCTTAATTCTATAATGGCAAATCTCAGCCACACACCACATTTTGACATCTCTGTCTAACATCGACAGAATTATCCCCAGTATCCTTCCCTCTTCTGCTCCCCAAAAAGCCATTCCTTATATCAAGTAGTACTTTTTTGGGGGGGTGGGGCAATGAGGGTTAAGTGACTTGCCCGGGGTCACACAGCTAGTAAGTGTCAAGTGTCTGAGGCCAGATTTGAACTCAGGTACTTCCTCCTGAATCCAGGACCGGTGCTTTATCCACTGCACCACCTAGCTGTCCCCAGTAGTATTCTTTTTAATAAGGGGAAAAAGTAGTGTAATATATTGATAGATTTTTAAAGTCCCTAAACACATGTAATGTGTAATACTTGTGTACCTCCCACTTTCATAAAGGGGTGTGTTGGGGGTACTTTCTCAAACCTCTTAATTTGAGTGGTTCTTAATCTTCATAGTTTTGTTACATTCACTTTTGATTTTTTGGTGTGTGGTTTTATTCCCATTCTTGTTGTTACTGTGTATATTATTTTCCTGGTTCTACTTACTTCAGTCTATCTAGATCTTTCCATGCTTCTCTATATTTATCACATATATCATTGCTTACAGCAAATGTCATTACCTTTATGTACCACAATTTATCTAGCCATTTCTCAGTCAGTGGACATCTATTTTGCTTCTAATACTCTGTTATCACAAAAAAATGCTTTAAATATTTTTGTGTATATGGAAACTTTCTTTATATCAATAGCTCTTTGACCTCTTCCCTTTGGCATTGTCAAATGGTTAAACATCAATGATCAATGGCAATGATGTTAAATGAGTCCTTGCCATCAGCTTTGCTGCTGTATGCTAATGACCTCAGAGCCTTTCAATATGACTTACTGACAATGTGTGAGCTCCTTGAGACTTCCTTTCCTCTTGATATGCCTAGGACTTAGCATAGTACTTTACACCTTGTATAGTTTTTCATTCATTCATTCTATCCATTAATTCATTCTCTGAAATACCCTCACTTCTACTATCTACTCTGAGTCTCTCTGTTCAACTTATATTTAAACACATTTTTGTTGTTTCTCCTGGTAGATGGTAAGCTCTGGAAAGGCAGAAACTATTTCATACTTATTTTGGTATTACTAGAGTCTTATGTAGTACTTAGAACTTAGTAGTTGCTAAATAATAGAAGAACCAGGCATACCAAATAGTGACACAAAATATTATGATTTGACTTTGAAATAAAGATTTGCATCTAACTATTACTGTGGTAGCTTAGTGGATAGAACACTGGTCTAGAGTCATAAAGATCTGAATTCAAATCTGGCTTCAAACACTTACTAGCTGTGTAACCTTGGGCTAGGTACTGATCCTCCCAGGGTTATTGTAAGAATCAAATGAAATAATAGTAGTAAAGTGCTTCACACAGTTCCTGGCACATTTTAAGCATTATATAAATGTTAGTTATCACCATCATCATTATTATTTCAACTGCATTAATTGATACAGTTGGATACTTTGAGGTGCTTTAAAATTCTAGTCCTTCTATTAACCAATACTTTTATATCACTGATTGATTATGGTTGATGAGAAGCTCATTTCAGTGCTTCGGTTTTTTCCAAGGGGATGAGAAAAATATTCCCAAAGCTCTACTTCCTAAATGGAAAATAAACTGTTGTGATGAAATTGCTTTTAATCTCTCCTATCACATTACTTTGTTTAATCAGAAGGCAAGGGATAGACTTGCTGGAGAAGACTTAGTGGGCCCTTGATTTTTGTCTTATTTTTTCCTAGAATTCATAGATCTCTTTCTGCTCTTTCTTCAGTTATTCAATTGGGAAGGAATAAAGATACTATTTCATTTTTTTTCCTGTCCATCATGAACACAGCCAATTAAAACTTCAGTGCCAAACTAGGACTTTTTCTTCCTTCCCCCCATACTCCCATACTCCAGTCATTTTTAAGTGCATATACTGAATTTCCTAATCTCAAAAAATGAAGAAATGAAGGAATTGGATAAGATAGACTCTAAACACCCTTCTAGTTCTTCTTCTTCTTCTTTTGGGGGGGGGGCAGTGAGAGTTAAGTGACTTGCCCAGGGTCACACAGCTAGTAAGTGTCAAGTGTTTTAGGTCACATTTGAACTCAGGTCCTTGGTGTTTTATCCACCATGTCACCTAGCTGCCCCCATTGCCCCTCTAGTTCTAAATCTACAATTTTACAATTCTATTGACCTTCTTCCTTTGTAGAAGGTTTTACCTAAATTTGAATGGCCACCTGGGCCCAGCCCAAGTTTTCCCCTTAGGCAATTCAATATATCTTTGATTAAATGAAGAAAAACACAAAGAAGTAAAAAAAGCCAAAAAAACATCTTTTCCTAGTTTCAATAGCTATTGTTCTCCTGAATTTACTTGAGGGTTTCTGTGATTATTTATGGAAAAGTAACTTTGACCTCTCACTAGTCCATCTATAGACTGTGGTTTTCACCAAGGAGTTAGCCCTTTATCGGTTCAAAATTTCCCCTGAAGATAGAACCTTAAAGACTTGAGATCTAATAAGAAGTTGGCTTTCCCTTAAGGACCTAAGAATTTCTCTAAATGAGCGCTTTGGGTTGCTGACTAAGCTTCCTTACATCTTTCTTTTCTCTATGAAATTTCCTAATGCTACTTCTTGTCTCCTAATAGGAAAATAGCACTTAGATGCCAGGGTATACAACTCAATTGTGAGTCTGAGAACTGACCTCTGGGTTCTGTGTGTCTCCAGTACAATTATTTTAGCTATTTGACATTAAAAAACTCAGTCACTCTGTCATTTTTTAGCTATTTCCTGAATAATTTCCAATTTCCAAGCCATTTGTACACAGGAAACTGCTGTTTAACAAAGGTTATATTCAATGAATTCAGGAGCCTCCATCTAATTATGGCGTTTACCAGACATAACTTTTCATATCTGAAAGCAATAAGATGGAAATGATAACATAGGATCGTAGGTTCATAGATTCAGAGCTGGAAATCACTTCAGAGGTCACCTAGTCTAATTCCCTAGTTTTATAGATGATAGGACTGAGGCAGAGGAAGATTAAGTGACTTGCCCTAGGTTTATAAGTAGTGAATGAATGTTAAAGGAAGGCTTAGGTCCCAATTTAAAAATCTTAATAGCTTTGTGTCCAATCGTAAGCCATTCATTACTCAGAACTCTAGTTTTCTTATCTGCACTAACCTATGGATGCAGTGAGGAAAATATTTTGTAAACTCTAAAGCATTTGAATGAATTATTAGCACTCACCTGGCAAATGTCAATATTGGAGAAAAAAAGAGAAAAAAATTGAATTTAATGTCTTGGTCAATTTGGAAATAAAGTGAATCTCCAATAGGTGTCATTCAGTTAGTTCCCATTTATCTCAATTGTATGAAGTGCTAAGGGCATCTGGGTGGCATAGTGGATAGTGCCAGGCCTGGAGTCAGGAAGATCATCTTCATGAGTTCAAATCTGGCCTCATACACTTACTAGCTATGTGACTCTGGGCAAGTCACTTAACCCTATTTGCTTCAGTTTCCTTATCCATAAAATGAGCCAGAGGAGGAAATGGCAAACCACTCCAGTATCTTTGCCAAAACCAAACCAAAAGGGGTCACAAAGAGTCAGAGATGACAAAAAGCCAACTAAGCAAGAACAACATGAAGGGCTAAAGTGAGATGATGAAATGAGACAAGTCCTGAAGATGGTAAACTATGAAAAGAACCTTCATTGAAAAAATGGAGGTAAGCTATTATACTGCCTTATCTCGCCCTAGGGCTCACTGCTTTACCTCTGCTTAAGGAAAAGTGGGCTATGGCTACTACAGAAGCTTGAAAGTATAAAATAAATCAACCCATGAGTAATTATTAGATGCTTGATATACACAAATGTTGTTTCCTCCATTAGAATGTAAACTCCTTGAGGATAGGCTCTCTTTTGTTTTTTGTCTTTTTATCCTCAATGATTATTGTATTATTCTCAGAGATTTTGTAGAAATCAGGAACCAAGCATACAATAAAACTAAATTTGGTATTTGAAGTACAAAAATTTTTAAGTAACTCAAATTATATTCTTAATATCAAGTTACTTTTAGAAAATAAATAAATAAATATAATGTTTAGAAATCATGACAAGGAGTTGAGGATTATAAAATGAATGTGGAATTGATTCAGGATGTGTCAGTGTCACAAAATAGTGCTTCCTATTCATAGTTGATCATCACAAGTTTAATATCATACCTCAAAAACAACTTCAGAATAGTACAATCATATTAGGATTGGCTAAAGGAACGAGAGATGTTTATAGCTCAGGCAGAAGACAGGTGAAGGGGTGCAGATAACTATCTTCAAGTATGTGTTAAATGGAAAAGGGAATTAGCCTTTTTCTTGTCCCTAGAGGACAGAATTTGGCGCCTTGGATGGGAATTGCAAAGAAGCAGATATCAACTTTTAGTAAGGAAAAATCCTTAAGAATTAGAGCTATCTGAAAGTGAAATGGCGGTAGTGGGAAGATTTTAGATTTTAGTGGGAAGATTCCTTTAGAAGCCTTCAGGAAAAAGGGTGGATGACCGGATATTGGTTATTTTGTGGATGGGATTCTTTTTTCAGGTATGATTTAGGTTACAAGGTTACTGGGTACCATTCCAAGCCTGAAGTCACTTGATTCTCTGAAATTGATCTAACTACAGGGTTTGTTGGTAATATATCAACCATTATTACAGTACTTAAATATGCATATGAATCTATGATCACATTGATTTAGATTGTGGATATCAATGTCACTTTAGCTATCATGATTTGAGTCTCTCTCTCCTCTCTGGGTGAGGGAACTAATAACATTGTGTGTGTGTGTGTGTGTGTGTGTGTGTGTGTGTGTATGTTTATGTATATATTGTCTCTGATCCAGCAATACCACCACCACTACTACTACTGGGTTCATTTCAAAAAATGATTAAAGGAAAAGGAAAAGAACCTATATGTTCTAAAATGTTTATAGCACCTCTCTTTATGGAGACAAAGAAATTGAAATTGAGGTGATGCCTGCCAATTGGGGAATGGCTTAACAAGTTGTGGTATGTGATTGCGATAGAATACTACTGTGCCATAAGAAATGATGAGCTTGATGATTTTAGAGAAATGTAGATAGACTTGCACGAAATAATGAAGAGCAAAATGAGCAGAATCAGGAGAACATTATATATGGTAACAGCAATATTGTTTTAAGTACAACTTTGAGCAAATAAGTCATTTTGACTATTAGAAATGCCCAAATTAACTACAAAGGACATATGCAAGAAGATGCTATCTGCATCTAGAGAAAGAACTGATAAATAGAAGTTTGGATCAAATGATTTTACATGCATACAAACACATAACTCCATTTGTGTCTAATGGTAGTCATCTCATGGGCAGGAGGGTCAGGCAGGGAAGGTAAGAAAAAAAGGGAAAAAAAAAGAAATGTACATGATAACTTGATTATCTTTTAAAGGAATAGCAAGTTGAACAAAACAGATTTGCAGTTTCATGTGCAATCATCTGTTTTTATTATACTATGCTATGGAAATGTGTTTTATTGCACAAATTAAAAATAAAACAAAATGATGCAGTAGGGAAGTGAAGCATGAACTGATTAGCAAAAACAAAAACAAACAACAACAAAAAACACAATACCCAAAGTATAATGAAGTATTACAATATGAAAAACAGGTAACATGTGATATGGGATATTATTCAAGCAGGAAAGTGATAGTATAGTTTGTTGTTTTTGAAAGATGGAATTTGATATGGGCTTTAAAGATTGGGTTGATTTTGGACAGTACGGCCCTTGGAACTAGGCCTGTATCTCAGGGTAGCACCTATCATTTTGAAGGACCCTGATCATTATAGTCACAAAAAAATTATTGAGAGTTGGGGGAGGAAGAAAAGAACAGCTACTAAAGTGACAGCAGCTATAGAACCTTTTTCTTTGTTGTTGTTATAAACTGAACTATTTTATTTTGGGGAGGTTTCTGTACAATGGGACATATCTGAAGACAGCTGAGGAAAAGATGTGATGACTATTCCTTTTTCCAACCCAAAATGTAATAACAGGAAAGAGAATTTGTATTTGGATACGAGAATATGATTATGTAGGAGCAGGGTGTAAAGCCTGAAGGAAGTATTTCTGGACATTGTCTACCCCCAGGAGAAGCTATTGTGACTATAGAGACTAACTTCACAAAACTATATTAATAGTATAAGAACCTTTTTGTACAACAAGAATAAAGTAAGAGTAGATGTTCTTGACCGGATGGCAAGGCATTACTCAGTGAAATCAGGAAGAAGAAGATGGCCTATGCATGTTTTTCTACTATGTTCTAGATATAGTCTTTTTTTTGGCCAGGCAATGAGGGTTAAGTGACTTGCCTAGGGTCACACAGCTAGTGAGTGTCAAGTGTCTGAGTCCTGATTTGAACTCAGGTCCTCCTGAATCCAGGGCCAGTGCTTTATCCACTGTGGCACCTTGCCATCCCAAGATATAGTCCTCAACAACACTACCCTTTGCCTCTCTGGTTAGAGGGCAGAAGCATGAACTCCCCAAATCTTCATTTAAAGTGGGGATTCAGGATAGGCATCTTCTCATTTCCCACATGGCTGTACTACTTTGGCAGTTCTCTAATTTGACCATTTTTTCATGTCACCTACCATTTCCTCCCTCCCTCTTCAGCTTCCTTTTGCGTATTGTCTTCCACCCATTGTCAGGGCAGGGACTGTTTTTTCTTTCTGGATCACCAAAGCTTAACACAGTGCCTGGAACATTGTAGGCACTTAATAAATGTTTACCGACTACTGATATTAGCCACTAAGAACACATCTGAAAGGGAAATGAGGAGCTAATGAGAGATTGACCAAGTGGCAAATTGGAAGTTGCAACAACTGTGGGTGAGCTCCATGTTGGACAAACTGGGCATACTCAAAGAGGGTTTCCATATACAAAATAAATACACAGTGATTTGGAAGATCCAGTCCCAAGCTCTGATGAGTAAATAGCATCACATTCCTTAGATTATTCGTTAAATTGTTCATAGCCTTTCTATAATTCAGTTTTAGTATTTCTAGGCTTCCAAAGCAATTGCTTTTCCTGACTAGTCTTTTTTTGTTTTGTTTTGTTTTGTTTTTTGGGTGAGGCAATTGGGGTTAAGTGACTTGCCCAGGGTCATACATCTAGTAAGTGTCAAGTGTCTGAGCCTGGATTTGAACTCAGGTCCTCCTGACTCCAGGGCCAGTGCTCTATCCACTGCACCACCTAGCTGTCCCCTGACTAGTCTTATTTTGTACTTTTTCATTGATGTTTTCTTTTAGAAATTTTTTTGAGAAAGTTCTGAGTGTAAAAATAAACATTATTTCTTCATGAATGATTGAGATCTCCATTTTCTGATCATTCAAAAACTGACGGGGGCAGCTAGGTGGCACAGTGAACAAAACACCAGCCCTGGATTCAGGAGGATCTGAGTTCAAATCCAGCTTCAGACACTTGACACTTACTAGCTGTGTGACCCTGGGCAAGTTACTTAACCCTCATTTCCCTGTCCCCCCCCCCCCCCCCGCAAAAAACAAAACAAAACAACTGAGGGCAGGAAAGGAACAGAAAACACAGGAGAGATTGAATTGGACTCCTGAACCAGTAACTAAAATGTGATGATAGTCACTGACCTGCTCCTTGATATAATTTAACATTAGTCAAGGGATCTAGTGAACAGGATGAAGCAGCGACAAAAGGTCTGCTTTCATCTGACGCACACTGAGTAGCTTGCAACGTATTATGCAATAAGACATCTGCTTCAAGGCTGTGTAGTGAGTGCCTGCTTTAGTATAATTTATGCTTCTAAAAAGTTTCCATAGCTTTTAAATGAAAATGAAACCTGAGCGATTATTTGAATTCACAGCAAACTGCAAAGTCACTTGAAATATTCTCTGATATGTGATTCCCATCCAAGCATCCATTTTTCTAAGCATTATCATACATGGCATTTCACATTGGCAAAATGGATCAATTAGGAGGTAGCTGCATTTTATAAAACCTGAGGCCTAGTGGAAAGATGCTAAATTTCTATCAGAACATCTGGGCTGAGATTTCTGATGTTTAAAATCTAATGTATGTCCTAACCTGCCTCCCCCCCCCCAGTTTTTTGGGGGAAACTGGCTAAGATTACTGATAAATTCAGCAAGATTTTAGGCTTCTAAGGTTTTATTAAAGTATATTAGAAGTTAGTGAAGAGAGAGAAGTTGAGAAAGCCACTTTTATTTAGCTATCCACGCTTCTACAGAGAACACGTGGAATAGACCTTTCTACTCTGTTCTGCCCCTGCCACCACCACGCCAAAATCCCAGACGAAAAGAGGGACCCTCTTTTTCTTCATCTGCCACCACACTGGTTCCTGAACCAAAAAAAAGAAACAGCCAGACAGCCAGCCTCCACTTCCTACATCTTGTCTCCCTCCCCAAAAGAGGAGGTCCTTCAAGCTGATTGGTTGAGAGTGGTCTCCTGTTGATGGCGTAGTCCACAGCCCCTGAGAAAAATACCCTACTCAGGGTTGGCCAGGTGTGGTCTTGATTCAATCATTCTTAAATAGGTTCTCAGTCAGTTTTTCAGTTTCACCCAATTCAATCAATTCTAAATCAATCTTCAGGTGGGGCTCCTGGGTGTCTGCTAAATCCCATTATTTTATCACAGATTCGAGCTCTGATATTAGTAGTATGATGTTAAGGAAATTTTAATTTCTCTGACTCAGTGTCCTGATCTATAAAATGGTGCAAATGATATACTCTTTGATTGGAGTAGATAGTAGAACTTCCATTTAAATATAACACCACAGTTCCAGTTCAATTAGATATTTAGTATATGTATATTGAAGGAGAAGGAATAGTAGTTATATGATAGTCAATGGTATAGCTTGGACTAAAACCTAGAAAGTCCAACATGTTATAGGACTGACTTCTATGTCTTCATCTTCCCCATTAAAACTTTTTGATTCCATATACTGGTGGGGAAATATGCCTCTGATTTTGGTGGCACACCTTTATTCTATTCTACAGAGTGATGAACCTCTGTAAAGTGTCAGTCAGCCAATAAATCAGTAAGCATTTATTAAATACTTATTATATGTGAGGCACTGTGTTCAGTACTTAGAATACAAAGACAAAAGCGAAATAATTCCTACCTACCCTCAGGGAGCTTATATTCTACAAGGGGAGACAAGTCTATTCATATATATGTAGATACAAAATGGAAACTAGGTAATTTGGGAGAGAAGCAGGAAAAGGAAAGAACTTGTGTCGAAGGTAGAACCTGAGCTGATTCATAAAGATTAGGACCTTTAAGAGAAAGAGGTGAAAAGAGATTCTGTTCCATACAAAGGCATGGAGTTATTTGAAGGAGATGGAGTTACTTGAAGAACAGCAAGGAGGTGTGGATCTGGAAAAAAGACAGTGGAGTAACGTATAATTAGATTTGAAAAATATGTTTTAGCCAGGTTGTAAAGGGTTTTAAATGATGAACAGAAGATCCTAAGGTGAGAGATGTGTTTTGGAGTTTGTTGATTAGGAAAGTGACACGGTCACATTTGCATTACTTTGGCAAGTCTAATAGAGAATGATTTGGAATGGAGAGTCTTGAGTGAGAGAGAGCAGTTGGTATACTATTGAAATAGCAAGGCATGAACTAATGAGGCCTAAACTAGGGTGGTGGCTATGTGATTATAGTGAAGGGGATGGATACAAGAGATATTATGGAGAAAGAAACAATGATTTGACAACTGATTGTACAAATGGGATGAGAGTGAAAAGCTGAGGATGATCCTGAAGTTACAAATCTGAGTGACTAGAAGGATGATGGTGCATTTGCTGGTTTAAATAAGGTGAATTTTAGAAGGGAAGATAATAGGTTTTGCTTCAGGTATGTTGGGTTTGAGATGCTATAGGGCATCCAGTTTGAAATATGCAGTAGGAATTAGTGATGGTAGAATGATTTATTCTTTCACTCTTTTCTCCAGTTTTTGCTTAGGTACCCAAGGAAGGTGCTCTCAATGAAATACAGGTAAATTGCTATATTTTCAGCAGAAGAGTTGACTTGTATTTTTCCCAAAAAGCCCAACTTCCACTTTTAAGTTATAAGGGATCATCATTTAGGTCCTTGTCTACTGTTCTCTTAACAATGAGTCAAGTGACATCAAATGAATGAATATAATTTGCCAATTCTTATTACTTCATCTAAATTTTCTCTTTCCTCAGTAATGTTTTTGACCTTCAGATAGCTAAATAACTACTTCAATGACCCCCTACATTTTTTCTCAGACACAACTTTAAAGGTTTTTTTTAAAGCAAAGTTTGAACATTTACCAGAAATTCATACTATTTTTCATGTTTTACAATAGAGTTCTTTATGTCTAACCCAATTTTTATAGTTTAAGTTAAGTACATTTCTTCTCTTTTCATTCTTCTTGGCCCATTGGGTTAACAGTCTAAATTTAGACAAAGGGAAAAGAAAGGACAGAAAGGGAATATGTTCACTCCAAAGAAAATGTTTGTGAAGATATGAAGGTCAAGAGTGATAAGTAAACCTTTTTTCGTGATTGTTTCTAGGGATTTGATTTTTTTAGTTCTGGGAATTCTTTAAGACTATTTCTTTCCCTCTGGCTCTGACCAAGCTCTGCAAATAACCAAGTTCAGAAAGTGTTGATAATCTATATTGGTATATCCTAGGAAGAAAAGGAAAAACCCAAATCTAATCCTTCATCAAAAATGACAAGTTTTGGTATATTGTGAATTTGACTATTCCTTTTTTTAGAATTTTTGTGGGGCTCTTTGGCTGTGTTAATCCTTTGAAAGACTTAAGTCTGGAATATTTTAAAGAATTCAATTAATCAAATATTTCTTGAATGATTATTATATTCATAACACTATGCTAGATGTTGCTGAAGAGATAAAGAAATAAAAAAACATTGTTCCTGTTTTCATATTTCTTACAATTTAATTGGGAAGACAAGGCATACAAAGTTAAATAATGACACAAGTTAAATGGCAAAACATAATTTACTAATAATCCATAAAAGTGTAACAATCCTCTTATTCTTTGTCCCTCCCCCTCCTCCTGCCAAATGGGGGGGGGATGTGGAATACCCAGGCTTCATCTATCAAGTAGAGTATAAGAAAGGAAGTATTGAAGCAGGAGTGACAAGGGAAGGCAGGGTATTGATTGGGGCAGACGGAATTTCTCCCTACATTTTGTTTTCCTTTTGCCGATAGTTTTGCTCCTTAAGAGATGAAATAATTCTACTGAGGAGCAATCAGAAGTTCTTGCCAATGATTGACAGTACATTGAAAAGAAAAGCACTAGTTGTCTAGAACTCTAGTTCATGCCAGTTTCCAAGGAGGAACAACTGAATGCCAGGTCAAGAGCTTCTGAATCTTTACCTAATGACCAGTCTTATTGGGTCATCTTCTCTTCTCTCTATATATTACTTCACTTGGCGATCTCATCAATTTCCTTGGATTTAATTACGATCTCTATGCTGATAATTCTCAAATCTATTGCCCCAACCTTCAAACTCCCATCTCCAATTGCCTTTCAGACACCTCAAACTAGATGTCCAGTAGTAATATTAAACTCAGTAGGTATAAAACAGAATCATTATTTCTCCCCTAAACCCTTCACAACACCTAATTTATTGTTACTAAAGAGGGCAATGCCATCCTACTAGTCCCTTAAGCTCACAACCTAAGTATTATCCTGGATTCCTCATTGTTTTTCACCTCCCATATTCAATCTGTTGCCATGGCCTATCAATTTCAGCTTTTCAACATCTCTAGAATATTTTCTCTCCTTTCCTTTGACACTACCACCACTCTAATACAGTCTCTCACCACCTTGTGCCTTTACTATTGCAATATTCTGCTAGCAGGTCTGCCACCTTCAAGTCTTTTCCCCCTCCAATCCATCCTCCATTCAGTCATCAAAGTGATTTTCCTGAAATGCAGATCTGAATATGTCTCTTTCCTATTAAGTAAACACCACTGGCTCCCTATTGCTTCCAAGATTAAATGGAAATTCCTGTTTTGGGCATTCAAAAGTCTTCATAATCTAGTTTCCTTCTACCTTTCCAGTCTTGATCCAGTGACACTGGCCTCCATGTTCTTCCATGAACATGACACTCCATTTCTTTTTTTTTTTTTTTAGTGAGGCAATTGGGGTTAAGTGACTTGCCCAGGGTCACACAGCTAGTAAGTGTTAAGTGTCTGAGGCCGGATTTGAACTCAGGTACTCCTGACTCCAAGGCCAGTGCTCTATCCACTGCACCACCTAGCTGCCCTGACACTCCATTTCTTGATGGATATTTTCTCTGGCTCTCCCCTATGCCTGGAAGGCTATCCTTTCTCATTTTTGCCTACTTGCTTCCTTGGCTTCCTTTAAGTCTCAACTTCTACCAGGTTTTCCCAACCTTTCCTTTTTTTTTCTTTTTCTTTGTGGGGCAATGAGAGTTAAGTGACTTGCCCAGGGTCACACAGCTAGTAAGTGTCAAGTGTCTAAGACCAGATTTGAACTCAGGTCCTCCTGAATCCAGGGCCAGTGCTTTATCCACTGCACCACCTAATTGCCCCCAAAATCTTTCTTGATTCTAGTGTTTTCCCTCATTAAATTCCATCCTACCTTTCTTGCATCTAACTTGTTTGCATATATTTGTTGTCAAACTGATTAGATTATTAGCTCCTTGAGGGCAAGGACTTTTCTTTTGCCTCTTTTTTATCCTCTTATCTTGTATCATTCAGGGTTGTAGCTTCCATTAGGGACCTAGGGAGATACTACATAAGATATAAAAAATGGAATTTCTATTTACTCTGTATAAGGAGAGTAAAAAATTAAATGCCAAATGGTAAACCTCCTCACTGTACCTTTGGCTATATTTTTATTTGGCTGCCAAATTGTTCATATTAGGGTCAAGATAAATGTAAAGCTATTACAACTGGCAACATAAAAGAGGCCATGAGAGACACGAAGGGGATGGACTTAGAATAGAAAAATATGGTCAACACATAAGAATTTCTGCATATAGAAAACTGTTCCAGCAAGAGTCAAATAGAGAATAGGTTTTAGGATTTAGTATTAGCCTGAGCCTTCTGTCTTCAATGTATCTGGACCTTAGGCAAGAGCTATTCTGAAGAGAGGAAACATCACATTATTGAAATACCCAGTGATGCCCCATACATTCATATTTATGGTCAGGAAGGGAACAATTTCTTTTCTGCTCAAGGCAAACCAAGAACAAAAAATCCCTAATAAAACTTAAAAGCCCTACCACTTGGCACAGGACAGATCTGTTCTTTAAAAGGTACTTTAATCTTCAGTGCAAGTTATTAGGAAATTATAGCTGAATTAATAAGGCTAATAACATTGAGTCAGTGAGCTACCAAGTCATGGTACAAAGTAGTTTTATATAACTGAATCACTCTGTTCTCCTGGTATTTCTTAGATGCAAAGCAATTTTGATTCGCTAAAAAATAGCTATTTGCATAGTATTCGATAAATTGTAAATGTTTTGCATTTGTTATCTTATTTGATTACCAGAACCACTCTATGAGGTAAATACTACAAGACCCATTTGCAAGGAAGTTATTCTCATTTTGAAAATTAGAAAGCTGACCCTCAGAGAGATTAAATGACTTTTTCCATGGTCACATAACTAACATATTCCAGAAGTAGAATTAGAAACCAATTTCTCCTGACTATTTCTAGTCCTCTTCTGCTTATAGAATTCATCCTCTGGCTAGGTATCACTAAAAGCAACCTTATTTGTAAAAGTGCTTAGAACAGTTTCTGGCATGAAGTAGACCCTGTATAAATGCATATTCTCTTCCCTTTTACACTTCTTTATGTATACTGTAAAGATTATCTCTCAAAACACATTTCTCTTAGGTATGCTGGACTATGAGAACAGGAAGATTTCTTGTAAAGGAAGATAAAAATGATGATAAGCATAAACAGGAAGTGATCTTAAATCCTCACTTAACCAAAGCAAATTGACCATCAGGCCCCATCAGAGTTTATAATCTGACATAGCAGACATGGACAGATGCATTAGGCATACGAACTGAACACTGTCTCACCTTTTCTGCTAGTATCCCTGGTGTTTTACACAGTGTGTGTATCTGTGTGTGTGTGTGTGTGTGTGTGTGTGTGTGTGTGTGTGTGTGTGTGTGTGTGAGAGAGAGAGAGAGAGAGAGAGAGAGAGAGAGAGAGTGTGTGTGTGTGTGTGAGTGTGTGTGTGAGTGGTAGAGGGACAGTGGCATAAAATTGGCTCAAACCCTTATTCCATGCAGTTTCTTACCCCCTAGGTAAATCACCAGAAATCCAATAATAATAAAAGATTTAATTAAACCATACTAATTAAATTAGTAGATCCCAATAGTATTCACAGCTTTAAATCAAAAGAAAGTCTTCATTCTTATTCACTGGGACAAAGACAGCTGGTTCCATACCAACCTTTTTGTCTACAATATCCTAATAGATAGTGAACACTGATGCCCTTACTTGTCTTTTTTGACCCTAAAGGATAGCAATTCAATTTGAAAAACATATATTAGAAGATAGAGCCTAGATGGCAGATCAGGAGAAGGAACTCACCCAACCTCTTCCAATATTTTCCTCCAAATATCTTTAAAATAATGCCTCAAATAAAATTCTCAAGTGGCAGAGCCAACAAAAGGTCAAGGTGAAATAATATCCCAGCCCAAGATAACTTAGGAGGTTAGCAGGAAAGGTCTCTTACACTGGAGTGGTGATTGGGCCTAGATCACAATGCAAGCCCCTTGAAGTGATGCCACCAATAGTCTTGGAGGTGGTTATGTAAGTGGTAGCAGCAACTTTAAGGGCTCTCTACTCATCGATGGTAACCAGGTTGGAAATTGGTCAGAAAGATTACAGGAAACCCTTTTCTGGCATTGGGTTCAAGACCCTGTAGCATTGTCCATACACAGTTCTAGATCCCAGTTCCAGAACAAAGAGGAACATTAGTGTTTGCAGTTTCAGGGGTCTAGCAGCACTAGTCATAGAAAAGTGCCTCTGGCCACTCATAAGGGAGTAAGATCCCTGGTCCCAGTTCTAAGATAGAAAGGAGCACTAGTGCTTGTGATTGTAGGAGAGTAGGGCACTTGGTCACAGTTCCAGGACCAAAAGACATGCTAGTAATTGTGGCTACAGATGAAAAAGATCTCTTCCTGAGTAAAGACCAAAGCACAGAACAGGAAAGCAGTAACCACACATTTCCTTAGATTATACTACCTTGGAGGCACCAAATACTTACAGACCCCTAGAACTAGTTCTGAAAACAGCAACATGAAAAACCTAAATCTTGGGACAGTGCCCCTTCCACACTGGGAGCAGAGTCCAACTTTAATATAAAGTTAAAAGTCAAAGAATAGGCTGGGCAATAGGCTGAGCAAACAAATAAAAGAACCTGACCATAAAAAGTTGCTATGATGACAGGGAAGAAGATGGTGATGTCAAAAAGGAAATCCTTAAACAAAATTGAATTGGATATAAGCCTCAAAGGAATTCTTGGAAGAACTCAAAAAGGATTTCTTAAAATCAGAGAGGTGAGGGGAAATCTGGGGAAAAAATGAGGATACAAGAAAATTATGAAAAGACAACTGACATTTTATTATAAAAAAGGCGCAAAAATACTGAAGAAAACACCTTAAAAGACAGAATTGATCAACTGGTAAAAGTGACACAAAAATCCACTAAAGAGAACACTTTAAAAATCAAAATTGGTCAAATGGGAAGAAGTACAAAAGCTCACTGAATAAAATGGTTCCTTAAAAATTTGAATTGGGCAAGTGGAATGACTCCATAAGACATCATAAAACAATAAAACCGAGTCAAAAGAATGAAAAGATAGAAGAAAATGTGAAATATCTCATTGGAAAAATAACTGACTTGAAAATAGATCAAGAAGAGGTAATTTAAGAATTATTAGACAACCAGAAAGCCATGATAAAAAAGAGCTTGTACTTCATATTTCAAGAAATTATCAAGGAAAACTTCACTGATATCTTAGAACCAGACAGTAAAATAGGAATTGAAAAATAATTAATCAATCACCTTCTAAAAGAGATCCCCAAATGAAAATTCTCAGAATATTATAGCCCAGTTTTAGAGCTTCCAATTCAAGGAGTAAATATTGCAAGGAGCCAGAAAGAAACAATTTAAGTATCATGGCAGGTGATAACATGATAGCATAGGCAAGATAACATGAGATTTAGCAACTTCTACAGTAATGGAGCAGAGGGCTTGGAATATGATATTCCAGAAAGCCAAGGAGCTAGGATTACAACTAAGAAAAATCTACCCAACAAAACTGAATATAATCCTTCAGGAGAAAAAAACTGGATATTTAATGAAAGAGAGGACTTTTTGGCATTCCTGATTAAAAGACCAGTGCTGAATAATAATTTTTTAAAAGGTGACTTTCAAATATAAGACTAAGAGAAGCATTAAGAAGATAAACATGGAAGAAAATTCATAAGGGACTCAACAAGCTGTTTATATTCCTATATGGGAAGATGATACATTTAATAATCCTGAGTCTATGTATCAAAATTGAATACTTTAACTAAGAAATATTCACTGACACCAAAGTTACTGATACTGTTCAGGTTGAGATTTGTAATGTAAACTGACAGAGAACACATGAGAATATTTGAGGTATTATCTAAACTATATTAACATGACTATAGTAAAATCAAATTTCATCTTCAAACTGAAACAGAGCAGTTAAGGTAACATGCACTAGGCAGTAATCAAACTAAGGCTTGCTAATTGAATTGAGCTGCAGGAGATAACAACACACTTGACAATGCCCAGCATGTTCTGTAATTGTTGCAAATTGGTGCTATGTTTGAAATAGAACAGTAACTATATTTTGACTGTTTTCCAGACCCAAGAAACATCCTCGAATATCATTATCGATTGTGAGATGCTTGACAGTTTCAAAACTATATATTTTAAGAGAATTATTTCACACTTGTGGAAGATTTTGGATTTTTTCCATTAAAATAAAGTGGTCAGTGAATCCAGTCTACCCTTCCAGGCTTATTTTAACACATTACTCACTTCATGCATTCTTGGATTCCACCAAATTGGACTTCTTCCACACAACTGTCTGTCTCTCATTTCCATACATTTGCAAAGGCTGTTTCCCATGACTTGGGTGAACTCCTCCTTCACCTATACCTCTTAGAATCTCTGGCTTCCATCATGACTCAAATTCTACTTTCTAAATGAAACCATTCTTGATCTAGTATCTTTCCCTGCCGAAGTTTCCTTGTCTTTAGTGTGTTGTATATGCCAAAGTTTCTTAAACTGTGGATCATGACTCCATATAGGGTCACATAACTGAATGGGGGGGGGGTCACAAAAAATTTGGCAACAGTAAAAGGTTGCATATGCCTATTTTATATATCTAAATATCTGGGGTCGTGTAAAAATTTCTTGGGCAAAAAGGAGTTACAAGTAGAAAAAGTTCAAGAAGTCTTGGTATATGTTTATTTTTATCTTCATATCCCTAGCACCTGACCGGGCCTTCCACATTATTTCCTCAACTATGAAATGGGGATAATAACTCTCAGGATGGTAGAAAGGATCAAATGAGATGATATTTGTATAATGCTTGAGGCCTGGCCCATAGTAGGCATTAAATAAATGTTAGCAATGATAATGATTATGATTGTCCCAATTGATGGTGATTGATCAAACACAAACTACAGCCCACCTCTTCCAACATTATTAGTCTAAAAGAAGAATCTGAAGGTATAATTGTAAAACTTGATGCAACATAGAAATGTTTTTATGATGCTTCAAGGTTTGCAAAGTGTTTTCCTCACAGCACCCTGTGGTAGTACAAATATTATTACCCCAATTTTACAGATTAGGAAAACTGACCTCCCATGAGATTAAATTAATTATTCATGTAGAAGAAATTACACCTCCCATAAATATTGAAACACTGAGCAACATTATGTTAGCTCCTTTGGCTGCTACATTATACTGATAACTCAAGTCCTAGGTCTTTTTCACAGGAAAAACTTTCCCCCTTAAATCTAATTGCATGGTTTATTTTTTAAATTTCCTTGATAAACATTCTTTTTTTTTTAAATTATGAACTTGACCAACATGAACTTTTCTATATGCAAAGAAAAGCAGAAAAATATGATTGTATAGGAAATTGCGAGTCTCTAATTGTGTCCAGTTTGCTAAATTTAGTATGATCATCCCAATACTTTTGTGTTTGTCTCCTCTGAACTTCCTTTTGCTCTCTTTTGTGTATTTTAAAATTTTCATTGATGCTTTCCTTTATTTTTTTTGCATCACTTAGTCCTCTCTCATTTCTCACCCAATTCTTCCATCAAAAATAAAATAAATTCCTACCTTGTAACAAATTAGTATAATGAAGCAAACAAATTCACATATTTGTCATGTCATTCTGAGTTTCTATTTCATCACCCCTCTACCGAGAGGTGAAAAGCATATTTGTCTCAGTCTTCTGAAATCATAATAGAGGATTGAATTGAGAAGAGTCTTTAAGTCTTTCTAAGTTGTTTTCCTTTATATTGATGCAATCATTGCTTAAATTGCTGCCCTGGCTATGTTCATTTAATTCTTTATCAGTTCATACAAGTCTTCCTAGTTTTCTTTGAATCTGTCCCTTTTGTCATATTTTATGGAGAAATAACTATCCAGTACATTTAAGCTATACAACCATTTCCCAATCGATGGGCACCATTTTATTTCCAGCTCTTCGCAACCAAAAAAAAGTTATAAATATTTTTGAACATATGGATCTTTTCATGTTGTCCTTAATCTGTTTTGGGTACATGCTTAATGGTGGAAATGTGAGGTCAAAAAGTATATAGAGTTTAGTGACTTTTTAAGTATAGCTAAAAATTTGCTTTCCTTCTGGTTGGATTATTTCACAGCCCCACCTACAATGATTTAGAGTGTCTGTACTCCCATATCTCCTCCAACAATTGATGTTTGCCTATTTCATCATATTTAACAATTTTATGGGTGGAATAATTTTGAAATTTACTTTCTCTTAAAAGTAGTGAGTTAGAGCATTTCCCCATGATTTTTGAAAGCTTATGTTTCTTTTAGTAACTTCTTATTCCCATCATTTGATCATTTCTCTATTGAGAAATGACTCTTGCTTAAATATTTCTACCTGTTCTCTATAATGGCTATAAAACCTTTATTATAGACATTTGTTGCAAAGATTTTTTAATTTTATAATTTATTTAATTTATTTATTATAATTATATTTATTTATTTAATTACATAATACTAACTCCATTGATCTTTTGCAAAAGTTTTTAAATTTAATGCAATCAAAATTATCCATTTTATCTTTTATAATAATTTCTATTCTTTTCTGGTCAAAAACTCTTCTCCGATCCATAGCTGTGAAAAGTATCTCTCTCTGTTCTCTAATTAGTTTGTGATATTCTAGATATCTAGGTCATATATTCTTCTATAACCCTATTATAGCACATGGCATCAGATATTGTTCTCAACCTAATTTCTCCAAAACTACTTTATAATTTACCATATAAATTCTGTTGAATCATAAGTCCTTACCCGTATAAGGTTAAGTAAGGGTTTATCAAACACCATGGTACTCAGTCAATTGCTTTTACATCTTATGTATCTTTTTACCCAATCTATTATATTGATGAACTCTCCTATTTTCTAATTAATACTAAATAATTTTGATTACTACTGAACTGAAATATAGATTGAGATTTGATACTGCTAAGATGCTTTCCTTTCAATTTTTTTCATTATTTTCCTTGAGATTCTTTAGGTTTTGTTCTTCTAGATTAATTATGTTATGTTTAAACATTTTTATGAAATACTTTTTCTTAGTTTTATTAGCATGACAGTGAATCTGTAAACTAATTTTAGTAGTATTGTTATTTTCTCATATTAACACAACTAAACAATAAGAAATTAACAACTCTAAATATTTGCATTTCCTCATATTTCTATAAATATTTTTTTGTAACTGCAATTGCATAATTCCTATGTGTGTCTTAGTAAGGGGAATCCAGGCATTATATACATTTTATATTGTTATAAATGTCATTTATTTTACTAACTTTTCTCTGAATTTTGTTGGTAACATACAGAAAGAATGATTTTTTTTTGTGGATTTATTTTTTATTCTGCCACTTTGCTGAAGTGATCATTTCAATTAATTTTTAAAGTTGAAACTCTAGAATTCTCCAAACCATTTTATCACACCTCCCCTAGAATCCAGTGATTTTTTTCTTCTTTGCATATGCTTATTCCCTCAATTTTTTTTTATCTAATTGCTACAGGTAGCATTTCTAGAAAAATATACAACACTGGTGCTGATGATAGATACCTTTGTTTCACCCCATTGGACGGGCCTTTAGTAATAATTGTTTTATTATGAGTAATTCCAGCTCTTGATTTTAAATAGATATTATTTAGTATATTAAAGAATGATTTGTTTATTTCTGTGCTTTTTAATGTTTTTTATATAAATAGGTGTTTTATTTTGTCAAAAGTTGTATCTTCTATAATTAAATTATATATAATTAACAGATTATATGTCTATTGTGTGAAGGCCAAAATTTGATATACGGAGTGTTATTTGAATGACTTGCCTTAATATTGGGGTCCTGGAAATATGAGGAACTTTTTAGGTTCACCCTCTCCTCTGAACTGCCTTTTTTAGATATTTCTCCCAGGCCAATAGGAAAGGAGCCTCTAAGCTTTAGTTCACAAAAGAATCAGATTTTATTACTTGGGAATTAATTAAATAACAAAGGTGAAACTAATAAAAATCAAAGATAAGGAAATAGGAAAATAGAAATACAGATAAATGCTCTTAACTCTAAGCTTAACCTATGTAACCCCAGACTGTTTCCAATTAAGCTAGTTCAAAGGAATTTAGGGTTTTCCATAATTAACTCACCAAACCTGAAAGTTTACAGTTGCTCATGCCACAAGAGATAGCTAACACACACCACCACCACAAGGGCCAAGCACCAAAAAGAAGGCCAAGTCCTGGAAGACGCCTAGCATTCTGGAAGCACCCTCCACCTCCCTTCAGGGAGTGTTCAGTCTTTCCTTCCCCAAAAGGGGAGGTCCTTCAAAAGCTACCTGTGGAGAGTTCTCTAATTTTTACCACAATTGATATGATCATATAATGTAATTTTTTATAATAATGTTCTATTATATTATCATTTCTTTTTGGTAGTTGTTGATGTTTTACATTTCCTTTATTGGTTCTTTGATTTTTAAGAATCTCTATTTTCATTTTTAGTTTGTTATTTGTTGCTTTTCAAGTTGTTTTTAATCTACATGCCTAAGCCATTGATTTGATCTTTTTTTTCTGTTGGTGAAGATGTTTATAGATAGAAATTTTCAATTTATGACTACTTTGCATTCTAAAAGTTTTTGTTAATCTCATTATTAATGTTTGATGGAACTACCTTTTTTATTTGTTTCTTTGAATTGTTCTTTGACCCATATTCTTTTTTATATCATAAAAGTATTTTATTATTGGAGAGAGTTTTCAACATTTGTTTTTATAAGATTTCTAGTTCCAAATTTTTCTCCCTCCCCCCTCCCCAAGACAGCAAGCAATCTGACTTAGGTTATATATGTACAATCACATTAAACATATTTCTGTATTAGTCATGTTGTGAAAGAAGAATTAGAACAAAAGGGAAAAGCCTAAAAAAAAAAAAGTGAGATAGTATGGTTCAATCTGCAAGTAGATTCCACAGTTCTTTTTTCTGGATGTGAGAACATTTTCCATCATGAGTCCTTTGAAATTACCTTAGATCATTGTATTGCTGAGAGGAATTAAGTCTATCAGAGATGATCATCACACAATGTTCTTGATACTGTGTACAATGTTCTGCTGTTTTTTCTCATTTCACTCAGCATCAGTTTATGTAAGTCCTTCCATCTGCTCATCATTTCTTATAGTACAGTAGTATTCCATTATGTTCATATACCACAACTTGTTTAGCCATTCCCCAATTGATGGGTATCCCTTCATTTTCTAATTCTTTATCACCACAAAAAGAGTAGCTATAAATATTTTTGTACATGAAGGTCCTTTCCCCCTTTTTATGATCTTTTTGGGATAAAGACCTAATAGTGGTATTTCTGGGTCAAAGAGTATGCATAATTTTATAGCCCTTTGGGCATAGTTTCAAATTGCTCTCCAGAATGGTTGTATCAGTTCACAACTCCACCAACAATGTATTAGTTTTTCAATTTTTCCACAGCTTCTCCAACACTTATTATTTTCCTTTTTTGTCATATTAGTCAATCTGATAGGTGTGACGTGATACCTCAGAGTTGTTTTAATTTGAATTTCTCTAACGTATAGTGACTTAGAGCATTTTTTTCATATGGCAATACATAGCTTTTATTTCTTCATCTGAAAACTCTATGTTTATATCCTTTGACCATTTCTCAATTGTGGAATGACTTGGATTCTTATAAATTTAATTTAGTTCCCTATATATTTTAGAAATGAGGCCTTTATCAGAAATACTGACTGTAGAAAATTGTTTCCAGCTTTCTGCCTTCCTTCTAATTTTGGATGCATTGCTTCTGTTTGTACAAAACCTTTTTAATTTAATGTAATCAAAATCATCCCTTTTGCACTTCATAATATTTTCTATCTCTTGTTTGGTCATAAATTCTTCTCTTCTCCATAGATCTGAAAGGTAAACTATTCCTTCCTTTCCTAATTTACCTATGGTGTCACCCTTAATGTCTAAATAATGTACCTACCCATTTTGATCTTATTTTGGGATATGGTATAAGATGTTGGTCTGTGCCTAGTTTCTGCCATGCTATCTTCCAGTTTTCCCAGCATTTTTTGTTAAATAGTGAGTTTTTATACCAAAAGTTGGAGTCTTTGGGTTTATCAAACAGTAGATTACTATAGTCATTTCTTACTGTGTCTCCTGTGCCTAACCTATTCCATTGGTGCACCACTCTATTTCTTAGCCAGTAACAAACAGTTTTGATGACTGCTGCTTTATAGTATAGTTTCAGATTTGGTACAGCTAGCCAATTTTCCTGTGCATTTTTCTTAGTAGTTCCTTTGATATTCTTGACCTTTTGTTCTTCCAGATGAATTTTGTTATTTTATAGCTCTATAAAATAATTTTTATGTAGTCTGATTGGTATGGAATGACCCATATATTCTTTAGGATTTTTTAGTCTCTATTTAAGCTTTGAATTCTTTCTTCACATTCTTTTATTGATTATATTTTTGTTGTTTTATGGTTAATAAATGTTTTTAAAAATATTTCTGCTTTTCTGTATTAATTTATGAGTTTTATGAGGAGAGAATACTGGACCTGGAGTTGGAAGACGAGTTCAAGTCCAACTTCAGATACTTAATAGCTGTATGACCCTGGGCAAATTGCTTTTCTATCTATTTATATGAGAATAAATAATAATATTTATAAAGAATTTTGTAAAGTTTAAATGTCATGTAAATGCTAGTTATTATGTTATGATATATTAAGTAAATGTGCCATGCACAACTGAAATATATGTATATTACACTCCATTCCTATTCAGTAATCACCCAAGATCTATTATACTTTACTTTTTTTTTTCTAAAATTCTATTAAATTCTTGAAGTTCTTTATAGTTTGTGTTTTTGCTAGATTTTTTTCTGGGTCTGAAAAAGGCATTTTAAAGCCCCTAAAAATTATTGTTTTATTCTCTATTGATCTCTGTAATTTGATTTAATTAGTTTTTCCTTAGATATAATGCTATTTGGAGAGAGAGGGAGGGAGGGAGGGAGGGAAGGAAGGAGAGAGAGAAAGAGAGAGAGAGAGAGAGAGAGAGAGAGAGAGAGAGAGAGAGAGAGAGAGAGAGAGAGAGAGAGAGAGAGATTATATTATTTCATTATCCATGGTACCTTAGAGGATAATGTAATTTCCCTACCCCCCTCCCTCTCTCCCTTCCCTTCTCTTTCACTCATCTCTGATCCTGTCTGATTTTTCTGAATGCACTTGAAGCATAATAAATTTTGATCTATCCATCTATCCCTTCATTTCAACTGTCTCTATCTTTATGTTTCAAGTGTGTGTTTCATGTAAAGAACATATTGTTGTAATTGGCCTTCAAATCCATTCTACCATCCTCTATTTTCTGGAAGACTTCAAACTATTGGTACTTGTGGTTGTATTTTCCTCTTGATCATATTCTCCTATTTTCTTTCCTTTCTTTGTTCTGAATACTCTCATTATGAAGAAAAAGGATGCAGTGGGGAAAAAAAGTACTAGTGCTTGATACTAGTAATATATAATCAAAATATAATACTACACTTTCCCTCCTCCCCAACTCTCTTCTAGCCTAGATTCTGCTCACTGGTTCTTCCACTTTCTTCCTCTTCTTTTAATATCTTTAACCTTACCTATCCCCTGCAGAATTTAATGTACTTAACAAAAGAAGAAAATAACAAATCCAATGACCTCCAGTATTTATCTTCCTTCACCTCTCTGAAGTATTTGATAGTATTCACTGTTCCCTCCTTAATATTCTCTTTTCCCTTCATTTCGATGACGCAACTCATTCATGATTCCCTTATAGTATTATCTACCTCTTAGTATCCTTTATTAATTCATTTTCTACTTTATATCTCTTAAGTATTAGGTTTTCCCTACGTCTCCACCCTTGTCATTCTTCTTTTTTTATTCATTCCCATGGCTTTGATACTCAGTTGTGGTTTTTGTTTGTTTGTTTGTTTGTTTTGTTTTTTTTGTTTTTGTTTTTTTAGTGAGGCAATTGGGGTTAAGTGACTTGCCCAGGGTCACACAGCTGTAAGTGTGTTAAGTGTCTGAGGCCCGATTTGAACTCAGGTACTCCTGACTTCAGGGCCGGTGCTCTATCCACTGTGCCACCTAGCTGCCCGTGTTTTGTTTTTTAATAAAAGTATTTTATTATTTTCCAGTTATATATAAGGATAGTTTTCAACATTTGTTTTCATAGGATTTTTAGTTCCAAGTTTTTCTCCCCCCCCTTTACTCCCCTCCCAAGACAGAAAGCAATCTGATATGCACAATCACATTAAACGTATTTCTGCATTAGTCATATTGTGAAAGAAGAATCAGATAACAAGGGAAAAACCTCAAAAAAGAAGGGGAAAAAACAGCCAAAAAGTAGAAACAAGTATGGTTCAATCTGCACTCAGAATCCACAGTTCTTTTTTCTGGATGTGGAGAACATTTTCTATCATGAGTTCTTTGAAATTGTTTTGGATCATTGAACGGCTGAGAAGAGCCAAGTCTATCACAGTTGATTATTTGATACTCACTTGTATATAGATGGCTCCCAATTCTATATATCCAGTTCTACTCTGTCTTTTGAGCTGCACTATTATCTTTACAAATGGATCCTGTGGATCTCTACTTATATGTTTCATCTGAATTTCACAGTAAACCTGTTCAAAACTGAACTACCCTCATCTTTCTAGACCTTTCGTTCTTCCCACTTTGCTTGTTAATAAAATCACTACCACCACCCCTCCAAACACTATATAAAGAGCTTGCTTTTGATTCTTTTCTCTCCCTCATCTGCTTCTTTAACCTCTTGCCCAGTACTAACAATTTAACTTCCACAATGTCTTTCAGATGAGTCCACTCTTTTCCACTCATCCTGTCACTAACCTAGCTCAGGATCTCCTCATCACTTACCTGCCCTAATATTAGGGTCCTGATTGGTCTCCCTGCCTCTAGTCTTCCTCATTCAATCCATATTTCAAATATCTGCCAAAATAATCTTCTCAAAATTAGAGGTCTGACCTTATTGCTCTCCTGCTAAAACACCTTCAGTTGTTCCCCCTTTTCTACAGGATAAAATAACAAACTACTTAGGCTGGCATTGAAGACACTGTACAATCTCTGACTTGCTTTTCCAGCCTTATTTAATTCTGTTTCTCTCCATATACACCACGTTCTAGCCCAATAGTTCCCAAGCTTTTTGTTCTCAAGACTCGTTTACACTCAAAAAAAAAAATAATGAGGACCTCACAAAGAGTTTTTGTTTGAGTGAGTTGTACTTAGATTTACCATATTAGAAAAGAAAACATTTTAGTGCTGTAAAAGAAGTTTAGTTCCTCAGTACCCTGAACATACTGGGTGCTTAATAATACCAGTTTTATTGAATTAAATAAAACTTAATTGAATGGCAGGTGGTAATAAAATATGAAAACATCTTTGGCCTCAAGAACCCTTAGCTATGAAAACAAGACATATGTACCTGAAATAATTAGTAGTGATATAATACAATAGATATTTCAACACTGAATTGTGTGGTGTGGTGTACACAGGGCATAGAGATGATAGAAAGAGGTAAATGGAGCCTGGAATGGCGAGAGAAACTTGACCCAAGCCAGGCCTTGAAATATAGGTTGGATTTGGAGAAATGGAAAGTAGAAGGTATTCTCCTCCTCCCCAGTCATGTAGTGTTGGGAGAGGAGAACAATAAGAGCAAAGGTAGCATCAGAATAATGAGCCAGAAAATGAGCCAGGGGCCAGAAAAAGAGGATGCTTGGACCATAAGGAAACCAACCTTGATTAATCTGATAATTTTATCTTTGTCTGGTTAAACTTATTCTATTTTATATATATATTTTTGGTCTGGATAATAACATGATAAGCAAATGTCACACATCCCAGGCCTTTGTGACTAGCCTTGTCAGAATCATTGTAATTGAATTTGCTGGCTCCTGGAGGTTTAGATCACCAGTATCCCACATCTTAGGCATGCCAAATGACAGCTCATAACTCCCAGGAAAAATCCTGACCATTCTCATCACAGAACATGGAGGTGGATTTTGATGAGAGATTTATCTCTCAAGAAGAAGGGGAAAGAATTCAACTTCTTATAGTTTGAAAATAATAAAAGAGTCCATAATTGTCCCTGAAATGACTAAGGAGAAAATTCTGGCTGCCCTAATGACGAGAAATGAGGTTTGAAGTAAAAAAAAAATTGAAAGCTTCCTTTCAGTGCCCTGACCCTGGTATTCATGTGGGTATGACCATGAACACAGAAACACAATTGCAAGAAACACAGCATTCTTTTCTTTTCTTTTCCCCAGGGTATACAGAGCTACCTGGCACAATGCTTTTGATGAAAACCACAGAAATCAGAAAGGACAAATTGAAATGAAAATAAAAGCCAACTGGATATACACACAATAACTTGGAGGTTTATTTATTTCAAATGCAGAGTGAAAAATATGTACAGTACTTTTAGTTAAGTTAGGGGTTTTTGTTTTATGTGGGGTTCTTTTTTGTGGGGGTTCTTTATTTTTGTTCCAGATTAACTCAGCAAAATCAAGCTTTAGCAAGTAAAGATCCTAAGATAGTTCTCCAGTTTCCAGTTGGAGTCCCTGATTTGTATTCAATTTATCCTTCAGAACATAAAAGGAATATTAGCAATGACTTGCCCCCTTCCCTTTTTTTAAAATGTTATACTGAGTCAAATGATGCTCTTTGGATTTAACATCTATTGGATGGGGAAGGGGGAGATCCTTCTGGTATCATTCAGAAGATTCCCATGCCTTTTGTGACTGAAAGAAGAAAGCATATTGGCAAATATGATCAAATAAACTTTTGTTGAATAATACCTACTGTGTGTTTAGCCGTCCTATGAGGAATACAAAAAAGGTATACACCATAATTTATGCTCTGAAATGACTCACAGGCTAGCTGAGATCTCTCTCTCTATACACACGCACACAAACATATACATATATATGTATATATAATATATACATATATACACACGTGTGTATGTGTGTATATGTATACATGTGTGTATATATACACATACAATATATATGTGTATACACTATATATAAATAAAACAGTCTTTATTCTGTTCCCACTGTCACCTGGACTCTGCCTCTGGGATGCCAAGCTCTGATAGGTGACTTTTTGCCTTATCTTACCCAGAACCAGGTCTCCACCTTCCTTCCCAATCATTTCCATCCCATGTTACTACAAGTGAAGCCTTCCACTTCCCTATACATGTTCATTTCCTTATTAGAATGTAATGAGCTCCTTGGTGGTAGGGACAGTAGTGCTTACTTGTATTTGTATCCCCAAGGCTTACTTAATATAGTGCTTGGAACATAGTAAGTGCTTAAAAGATGTTCTGGTTATCTATTTATCGGATAACAATATGGTGCCATAGATAGAGAGCCAGGCTTAGAGTCTGGAAGATGTGAATTTATATCCTGCCTCAGGTGCCTACCATATGTGACACTGGGGAAGTCATTTAATTTTCCTCAGCCTCATTTTCCTCTTTTCTAAAATGGGGATAATAAGAGAACCTACTGTACAAGAGTGAAATAACATGTAAATTGCTTTGTAAACCTTAAAGTGCTATATAAATGCTAGTTTTTTATCATCTATATCAAAGAAAGATAATGTAGGACAAGGTTGAAAATTATATATCAAATAAGTGACCCAGACAAATAAGTAGGAATTTAGAGGTAAGAGGGAATGCTGCCAAATATGACTTACTTACAAGTAACAATAATCCTAAATAATACCTAATAAGTTCATCCAAGAAGAGAAACAAAGTAACACAGGAAGTCAGAAGAAGTCATTAATGACTGGTGGAGTCTAGGAAGAATTCTGAAAGGATGTGAATTAGGCTTTAAAAAGCTACATTTGATTGGAAAAGGTGAGGAGTAAAGTGTTGGTTTTCAAGATGGGCTGAAAAAGAAAAAGCTTAAAGATAACATGGTCAGTGGAAAGTGTAGAGCAACCTGGTTAGAATAAAGGGTTTGTTTATACTAGAACAATTATGTTAGTAAAGCTAGACTTCTTCTATGGGCTTGGAAAGGTTGTTGTTGAAATGAAACAGTGATAATACTGAAAAGTCATTTCTAATATCTATGAGTCCCCTAGTGACATCTAAGTATTAAGTCTTTTTTATGAATCTCCATAATTATAATGAAGAGGGATTTGTTATCCTGGACTCTTTTATAGTTCAGTTGAATTGATGATTTTGATGAATGTAAACTAATCATAGTGGCTTACCCAAGGAAGTCTAGAGCAAATTCTAAAAGCAATGTCCTTATCTTAGTGTCAAGCCCTCTATCCCCAAAGGGTAATTCTTGCTTATATTTAAGTATCAATTCTTGGTGTCTGTAAATATCACACTCAGACCTTTTGATTTTTTTTTCCTGGATTGCTTCAACAACTTGCAAGCACAGTAAATGTTTAACCAAGTGTGCTTCTACCGTTATGAAACTTTATTTATTTTGGTGCCAAAATATCTCTTGCCTGATATACACTTCTTGTAAATATTGTCCTATTTCTTTGTGTAAAGAGATGATCTCACAGTAGTTTAATAACTTTGCACTTGCTTTTTAACAAAGAGAAAGGTCATTAGGGAAACTTCTTTTTGATCTTAAGTAAAATTATCATGTCCTGAAAATGTCAATTGTCATTATCTCTTCAGCTCTCTTCCATTTTTTTCTCTTGAAGTTCCTCTCTTTCTTCAAGGGCCAGCTCAAGTGCCATATCTTTCATAAAACTTCCCCTGATCACTTAAAGTGAAAATCACCTCTCCTTCAAATCCATCATGACTCTTAAAAAATAAATTTGATTAATGGGTTTTATTTTTAAATAATTTCTGAATAAGCCCCTTCCCCATTTCCTAAAACAACAAGTTTTCCCTTATAAACATCTTCATTGTGCTCTACCTAGGATAAACTTATTACCAGATAATTTCATCACTAGACTCTTACTAGAATTTCATCACTGGAATCCATCATTATGGAGTTTGCCTTACTTTGCTGTTCACATCTCATCAATACCTTCACTTGCTTCTGTCTTTCTGTCTAAGGGGCTGGAGAATGGAGCCAAAAAAGTCTTCCCACAACCTCCCTTTAAAGAGGACTCAAAACTCTAACCCTCCCTTCATTTACCACCAACTGCTCTGCTTGATTCCAACTCCACCATCATGGTTATCATCTCCTTCCCTCTTTCAGGGTGCCCTTTGGTACCCTCCACCCATCCTCAGATTCCTTTTGTGTATTTCCTTCACCCATTATATTGTAAGCTCCATGAAGGCAGAGATTGTTTCTTTTTCTTTTTTATATCTCCAATGCTTGGCAGATAAATAGGGATGAGTAACCCAGACTGGCACAATCTTAGCAGCATCAAGAGTTTACTGAATACCAATGAAAATATAAATGTCCAAGACCCAAACTAGTAAAATGTGTACTGTCCATCTCAAAGCGTCATTTACTTGTGATGTGTGATTTTTCTTGTGAAAAATAATGACTATATCTAAATAGTGTCTTTTTTGTTTGTTTGTTTTGGGGGCAATGAGGGTTAAGTGACTTGCCCAGGGTCACACAGCTAGTGTCAAGTGTCTGAGGCCGGATTTGAACTCAGGTCCTCCTGAATCCAGGGCTGGTGTTTTATTCACTGTGCTACCTAGCTGCCCCCATGTGTCCTTTGTTTGTGTGTATGTGTATCCTCAGTATGCTTTACTTCTCTGATTGGAGAGCTGGACAGAGCAGAGAACTCTCAAGTTCTCCACTTAAAGAGGGATCACAGAACATCTAATACTTCATTTCCTGTCAGCTGTACTCCTTAGACTTGGATGCTACTATCATCCTTTTTTTTTTTTTTGTAGGGCAATGAAGGTTAAGTGACTTGCCCAGGGTCACACAGCTAGTAAGTGTCAAGTGTTTGAGACTAAATTTGAACCATCCACTGTGCCACCTAGCTGCCCCTACTATCATCATTCTACCAGAATTTCTTTTGCCTTTATTGCATCACCTTTGTCACTCATACCTCTCCAATACCTTCTGCCTTTTTATTGCCCAATCAGAAAATAACTATTGCTAAAACCTCCATTTAAAGGATAACAGACCAACCAACTCTTGAAGTTGTTGTGTATATTTTATCCTAGTTCTGTTTACTTCACTTTGCATCAGTTCAGTCAAGTCTTCTCATACTTCTCTGAATTCCTTGTATTCATGATTTGTTATGGCACAATAATACCGTATTACTTTTGTGTACCACCATTTATTTATACATTCCTTTATCAGTGGACTACTTTGTTTCAAACTCTTTGCTATCACAAATAATTCAGCTATGAACATGTTATACGTTTCTGTCACTAACCTTCTTTTGGTATATTCCTAGAAGAGGAATCTCTGGGTCACTTATACAGCAACTTTTTTGTCACTATAATTTTGATCTATTAGTCTTCTACAACCCTCCACTATAATACCAACTCGTCTTCCAGAATATTTCTACTAACAATGAATTAGTGTGTATGTTTTCCCACAGGCTCTCCAACATTGACTATTTCTAATATTTGGGGGGGGGGTGCCAATTTTCTGGTATAAGGAGAAATTTCAAAGATGTTTTTATTTGCATTTCTTTTATTATTAATGATCTGGAGAAACCTTTCATATTATTGGGTTTTTTTGTTTTTTTGTTTTTTCCTTTGGTGAGGTAATTGGGGTTAAGTGACTTGCCCAGGGTCACACAGCTAGTAAGTGTCAAGTGTCTGAGGTCGGATTTGAACTCAGGTCCTCCTGAATCCAGGGCCGGTGCTTTATCCACTGTGCCACCTAGCTGTACCCCTTTTTAAAAAATATATATATTTCAGGGCACCTAGGTGGTGCAGTGGATAAAGCACCGGCCCTGGATTCAGGAGGACCTCAGTTCAAATCCGGTCTCAGACACCTGACACTTACTAGCTGTGTGACTGTGGGCAAGTCACTTAACCCCCATAGCACTGTAATATATCTATATATATCTATATATCTATATCTCTCTCTATATATATAGCTATATATATATTTCTCATTTTTTAATTTCTTTTTGGGGGGGGGGAGTGAGTGGGCAATGAGAATTAAGTGATTTGCCCAAGGTCACAGAACTAGTAAGTGTTAGGTGTCTGAGGCTGGATTTGAACTCAGGTCCTCCTGACTCCAGCCCAGGGCTCTATCCACTGCTCCACCTGGCTGCCCCCATATTATTTTTATTAGTTGACAGTCCTTTTAAGAATTAGCTGTTCTTGGGGGCAGCTTGGTGGTGCAGTGGATAAAACATCAGCCCTGGATTCAGAAGGACCTGAGTCCAAATCTAGCCTCAGACACTTGACACTTGCTAGCTGTGTGACCCTGGGCAAGTCACTTAACCCTTGTTGCCCTGCCCACACAAAAAAGCTGTTAATATTCTTTAATCATTTATATATTGAAAAATTAGTCTAAATCCTACATATTTTCATTAATTCTGTGTGTATCTTGGATATTATAACCTCACAGATATTTGATGCAAAAGTTGTTACCTATATTTAGCTTCTTGCTTCTTCAGCTCCCTTGATTTTGTTTGTGCAAAGGCTTTGCAATTTCATATAATTTAAACTCTGTGCTTTAATTTTTGGTGATCTCTTCTATCCCTTACTTCATTAAGAATTCTTGGGGGCAGCTAGGTGGTGCAATCGATAGAGCACTGGCCCTGGAGTCAGGAGTACCTGAGTTCAAATCCGGCCTCAGACACTTAACACACACTTACTAGCTGTGTGACCCTGGGCAAGTCACTTAACCCCAATTGCCTCACAAAAAAAAAAAAAGAAAAAAGAAATCTTCCCTTGTCTATTGATGTGAATGGTACCATTTTCCAATTTCCTTCAATTAAAAAAAAAAACCAGTATTTTGAAGGGACCTTGCCTTGGTATCTACCATATTCTTTCTTAAATCGTAGTTATTTATATACCTGTCTTCCCTTTCCTCATTATACTATAAGCTCCTGAAGATCAGAATATATCACTTTGTATCCCCAGTGCCTTGCACATGGTAGGTGCTTAAATATTTTTTAGATTGGTTTGAATTGAATTGAACTAGTTGCTGAAATCACTAAATCTTTTATTTAGTGCTCACAAGATTATAATTTTACTTGTGCTGGTCAAAAGAGCTGTGACTGTGAAATCAATTTCAGATTAGTTGCAAGAAATGTCTGTTTATACAGGATTTCTGGAATTTCTAGATGTCTTAATATTATACTGTAGTATTTTCAAGAGGTCTGTTTCATCCATGATTAACTTTGGCATTTCTTTATAATTTTTTAAGAGAAATATATGGCAGTTTTATTTCTTTCCCTGGAAAAGATCAGTTTAAGAGTAGACAATGAGTTGTAGGTTGGGTTTAATATGATCAATGGATGAATCAAGGAATCAGATAACAAGATAAAAAGAACCAACTATAAATAGTTTCATAAAATGCTACCTAAGCTATTAGATGAAAGTAAAAAGAAACATGGATAGCAATTTTTTATCTTATTGAAATTTGTTTCAGTCATTTTTCAGTCGTGTCTGACTCTTTGTGACCCCATTTGTTGTCTTCTTGACAAAGATATTGGAGTGGTTTTGCTATTTCCTTTTCCAACTCATTTTACATATGAGGAAACTGAGGCAAACAGGGTTAAGGGACTTGCCCAGCTTGTCATACAGCTAGTAAGTGTCTGAAGCCAGATTTGAACTCAGGAAGATGAGTCTTCATGACTTCAGGTTTAGCACTCTATCTATTTCACTACCTAGCTGCACATTTTAGTGAATTGTGGCATACAAATAGATTTTTTAAAAAAGGGTAGAGGCAGCTAGGTGGCTCAGTGGATAGAGCACTGGCCTTGGAGTCAGGAGGACCTGAGTTCAAATCCGACCCCAGACATTTGACACTTACTAGCTGTGTGACCCTGGGCAAGTCACTTTACCCCAGTTGCTTAACAAAAAAAAAGATAGTTATAGAATATATAGGCCATTCTTATTCATTTGTTAGGCAAGATGAACAATGTGTTTTAAACATCTGGAATTCTATGGATCAGCCAAATTTCTTTTTACATAACTTTATTTTTTCAGAGTGTCCAGGATCTATCAAATGCTCTATCAAATGATTCCATTACTTACAGATGGTAAAAAATAATTCTCCCTGCCACAATAATTAAATTCAATTAAGCAAAAAGAACAAAATTCCATCAAAATTTAACAAATGGATGAAATTTACCCAACTGAGGATTTGCCTTTGTTCTTAATTTAGGACCTGAAACAAATGCTTATTGCAAACATGCTCAATATCAAAAGAGGGCATTAGACTAGATAACCTAAGGTCTCTATCAGATCTAAATCTCCCAAGCTTTTTGGCCCCAAATAAATGTTACAGTAGGCTATATTACCTGTTACTGTACCAACAGTAATTGAAATATAAAAACTGTGATGAAATAATGGGATTTAGCAGATACTCAAAGACCCACCTGGAGATTAATCTATACTGATTGAATCAAGTGAGAGTGATTGACTGCTGATTAAGCCTACTTCAGGTTAATTGGATTGTAATCACACCTAGCTATCCCTTAAGAAGGTATTGTTCTCAGAAACTAGACTGTGAACTCAACTTGAGAACACCTTCAAAGCCAATGGATTTGGATGATGCCAACCAATCACCTTGAAGTAGTGTGTAAGGACCGCCTCTGCTCCAGATCTATAAAAAGCTTCCACAAACAGCTTGCTAGAGAGTTCCTGATTAAAGCAGGCTTGTGGAGGAGGACTTCAGGAAGAACCCAACCAGGCTAGAACTCTAGGCTAGGTAGGACTTCTTTCTTTCTTAACCTTCTGAATTCTTTGTAAATATCTGTATGCTTTAATAAATGTTTAATGCCCAAAGACTGGTACTGAAGCTTTTTAATTTTTGGCAACCACAATTATGATTTTAAACATCACAAAACTATATATCCTCACATTAATTATAATAACAAAATATGACCCACTATTCTCATATATAATCAGAATTAATATTATTCACAGACAACAGTATCCTATGCTTCTTTGATTTTTGAATTCTGGATCATATGTTTTTTTGCTGTTAGAAAAAAATCAAAAGGAAGAATAGTCAGTTGGAAATTGATTGGCTTATTCCTGGTTGTGATTTTTTTTTTTAGTGAGGCAATTGGGGTTAAGTGACTTGCCCAGGGTCACACAGCTAGGAAGTGTTAAGTGTCTGAGGCCGGATTTGAACTCAGGTACTCCTGACTCCAGGGCCAGTGCTCTATCCACTGTGCCACCTAGCTGCCCCAAGCTGGTTGTGATTTTGTACTGGAATAAATGTTGTCTAAATTGTAAGCTACTTGAATGCAGGAACTGTGTTTTAGATTTTTGTATAGTCCCAAAGTACTTCTAGTGCAGTACAGACTCAAAATAGGTATGAAAGCAGTATAATTTATCATCTTAATTCAGAATTAAATATTTTGTACCCTGGCTATTTTATATACACATACACATACACATACACATACACATACACATACACATACACATACACATACACGTACATATACATATATGCATATATATATTCACATATATACATACACATACACATGCACATACATGTATATACACAAATAGAGGGAGAGGGAGGAGAGGGGTGAAGGAGAGAGCACATTTTTGCTCTTACCTGGCATATAAAAGCACTCCCCCAAAAAGCATATATAAGCACTCAAAAAATGCCTGCCTACCTGCCTAACTCTCCCTTGTATCAGTTATTTGTTTGCTTTTTTTCTCTGCCCCATTAGATAGATTCTAAGTTCCAAAACAGGAGGAATCATATCTACATCTTTGTACTCCCTCATGTAGCACAGTGTTTTGAACTTTTAATGACAAAGTAAAGAGAATTCCATTAGGTTCATCTGCTCCAAATATCTGAACAAGAATTCCCTCTGGATCAATCCCAACAAATTATCTCCCAATTAGCTGGTGCAGTAGATAGGGCACTAAGCTTGGAATCAGGAAGAACTGAGTTCAAATTCAGACTCAGACAATTATTAGCTAAGTGACCTTGGGTAAGTCACTTAACCTATTTGCCTCAGTTTCCTTAATTGTAGTCTAGGGATAATAATATCACCTACCTCCCAGGGCTACTGTGAGGAATGAATGAGATATTTATAAAAGTGCCTGGCACATTGTAAGCACTATGTAAATTTTAGTTTTTATTATAGAAAGAGAAAACCACTATCTACCTGGAACAGTCCATTTCCATATCTAACAGCAATACATGTTAGAAAGCATTTCTTTTCTCTTTTTTGGGGGGGGCGGGGTGAGGCAATTGGAGTTAAGTGACTTGCCCAGGGTCACACAGCTAGTAAGTGTCAAGTGTCCGAGGCTGGATTTGAACTCAGGTCCTCCTGAATCCAGAGCTGGTGCTCTATCTACTGTGCCACCTAGCTGCCCCTAAATCTCTATTCCTAATTATTTGAAGAGAGTTATTTTGTACCAGTGAATTTTCTCTTTTCTAGGTTTACCTTCCTCAGTTCTCTCAATTGTTCCTCAAAGGAAACTGATATTGAAGGTTGTCAACCTCTTTCTTACTCTCACTGAATAACCAAGTCACCAAATATTGAATTTGAGAGGGACCTCAGAGACAAAGTCCAACCTATATTTAAACAATGATCCCTTCTATAACATATCCTGTAGCTTTTGCTTGAAGATCTCTGGGGAGTGGGAGTCTACTATTTCCTGAGGCTATCCAATCTACTTTTGATTAGGTATAGTTTTGGGAATTATTCTGGTTAAGCAGAATATATGTAATCTATCTACTTTGTAACAACCTTTCAAATACTTGAAGTCCCTCTTAGTCTTCCCTTCTCAAAGACAATAGGCAATAAGCATTTATTAAGCACTTACTACATGCCAGGCTTTGTGCTAAGTACTACGTGTACAAATACAAGCAAGAAGAAATACAGTGTCTGCCTTCAAGGAGCTTACATTCTTTTTTTATATAAGGAATTTTAAAAAAATTTAATTTCATTTTTAATTTATTAAATAAAATAAGCATTTCCATAGCATATAATAAAAAAGAGTGATTGCACATAAAACTGCAAACCTATTATGTACAACTTGCTATGTTTTAAAAAATATGCGATAAAATTATTGTGCAAATTTCTATTTTCCCCCTTCCCCCCCATAGATGGCTACCATGAGACATAAATATTTTTGTATTTGTGTGTGTGTGTGTGTATATATATATATACATATATTTATATAAAATCATTTTATATATACTTCTATTTTTTAGTTCTTTCTCTGGATGCAGAATGGGGGGGCAAAATCCAGATAATCAGAAGCATAGCCCAGAGGGGAATGAAACTTGACTGATGTTGATTGCCTCCAAAGCTAGAGGTCCCTGGAAGAAACTCATCAGTAGGAGAAGGAGGCTGACATAGTGGATAAATATTGCATAGCAAGAAGATGTTAAGTTATACATCTCCATCAACTTTAACTCAAATAATGTGATCAAGTGTGTAAAATCATAAGAAAACATGTTAAAATAAAGGCAACTGGGTGTTACAGTTAGGTAGAGCATCAGACCTAGTGTTGGGAAGATCTGAGTTTAAATCCAGCTTCAGACATTTCCTAGCTGTATGACCCCGGGCCAACAACATATTGTTGGATTCTGGTTTCTAATCTATTCTGCTATCCAGTTCTGTTTTATTGGTGAGCTCATGCCATTTATTTATATTTGCAGTTAAGATTACTAACTGTGTATTTCCCTCCATTCCATTTTCTTCTGTTTATTCTTTTCTCTCTTTTTATCTTGTCCTTCCTCAAAAGTGTTATACTTCTAACCACTGCCTCCCTTAATCTGTCCTGCCTTTTATCATCTTCTAACCTTTCTCTTATCTTCTTCCCCTCCTATTTCCCATTTGGGTGAGACAGATTTCTATATGCAACTGAATGTGTGCAAAAATACACACATATATACACACAATACATACATAATACATACATGTATGCTTGAAGCAATTATGAGGTTCAAACATTTCCCAACTCCCCATTTCCCCCTCTACCTATCCCTTTCTTTTTCTCCCAGTGCATCCCTCTTTCTTACTCCTTCATTCTTTTTTGGAGATTGTTCCAACATAATTGATTCACACTCATGCCCTCCGTCTATGGATACTCCTTTTAACTGCCCTGTTCATGATAAAGTTTTTTTTTTTAAATTAAAAGAATCACCTTCCCATATCAGAATATAAACAGTTTAACATTATTGAATCCTTTATGACTTCTCTTTCATGTTTAACCTTTTTATGCTTCTTGGGTCTTTTGTTTGAATGTCAGATTTTCTATTCAGCTCTGGTCTTTTCATCAGGAATGCTTAAAGTCCTCTGTTTCATTAAATATCCATTTTTCCCTTGAGAGATCATACTCAGTTTTGTGGGTAGGTGATTCTTGGCTGTAATCCTAGTTCCTTTGCCCTCTGGAATATCATATTCCAAGACCTCTGCTCCTTCAACACAGAAGCCACTAAATCTTGTTCTATCCTGACTATGGATCTATGATTTTTGAATTGTTCTGGATGCTTGTAATACTTACTCCTTGATCTGGAAGCCCTGGAATTTGGCTATAATATCCTTAGAAGTTTTCATTTTTGGATCTCTTTCAGGAATTTATTGGTGAATTATTTCAATTTCTATTTTACCCTCTGGAACTAAGATATCAGGGTAATTTTCCTTGACAATTTCTTGAAATATGATGTCTAGGCTCTTTCTAAATAAACAAAAATCATGGCTTTATGTTGATGCAATAATTTAAAATTATCTCTTCTTGGCATATTTTCCAGGTCAATTGTTTTTCTGATGAGATATCTTACCTTTTCTTCTTTATTTTTCTTTTGACTTTTATTGTTTCTTGATGTCTCATGAAGTAATTAACTTCCAGTTAGCCACTTCTAATTTTTAAAGAATTATTTTCTTCAGTGAGCTTTTATGACTCTTTTCCATTTGGCCAATTCTGCTTTCCAAGTAGTTCTTTTCTTGAATAGTTTTTGTGCCTCTTTTACCAAGCTGTTAATTGTCCTTTAATAATTTTCTTGCTTTCTGTTCATTTCTTTTTTTTTTTTTTGGCAGGGCAATGGGGTTTAAGTGACTTGCCCAGGGTCACACAGGTAGTAAGTGTCAAATGTCTGAGGCCAGATTTGAAATCAGGTCCTCCTGAATCCAGGGCCAGTGCTTTATCCACTATGCCATCTAGCTGCCCCTTTATGCTCATTTCTTTTCCCCGTTTTTCCTCTACCATTCTTACCTCTTTCTTTAACTCTTCTAGGAATTCTTGTTGGGCTTGTGTTCAATTAGCATTTCTTTTTCTTTGAGGCTTTGGTTTTAGTTGTTTTCACATTGTTGTCTTCTTCTGAATTTGTGTCTTAGTCTTCCTTACCATTATTATTGTCAGTTTTTTTGGTTGATTGCTCATTTTCTCAGCCTCCTTTTTTTTTACTTTTAACTTTATGTTAAAGTTGACTCTCTGCTTACCTGGAGTGGGGAGACTGTCCCAAGCTTCAGGCCTTTGTATGCTACTGCTTTCAGAATTAGTTCTGGGGGGGGTCTACAAGTTTTTGGTGCTTCTAAAATGGTGTTATCCTGGGAGAGAGATGTGGTCACTGCTTTCCTGGTGTGTACTCTGGCCTTTACACAAGAAGGGCACCAGCTCCCCTGCAGCCATAAGCACTAGCATTCTTCTTGGGCCTATAACTGTGACCAGGGCCCCTGCTCCCTTGTGACCAACCACAAGTGCTCTTCTCTATCTTAGAATTGCGACCTAGAATTGTATATGAGTAGTAGAGGTGCCAGGCAGCAGCAGCTGTACACAAATGCCAGCAACAGGTCCCCTGTAATCTCTTTCTGACTAGTTGTCCTACCCTTTAACCATCTCTGGGCTGAGAATTCTCAAGGCTGTTTCTGCTGCAGCTGTGGCCAAATTCTGGACAAGCTATCTTCTCTATGTCACAGACCCCTCCTGCAGACTTCTCCAGATTTTTTGAATGCACTTGTGCCAGTTCATTCACCTCCCCAGAGTAATGAACCGGTGGAGCTCTCTACAGCAAGTCTCCAGTAGGTGGCGTCATTCCAATCATTACACTTCCAAAGTTTTATTAGACTGGAAAAATGTCTCACCCTGACCTTTTGTTGGCTCTGCCACTCCAAAATTTTATATTGGGTGTTCTTTTCTTTCTTTTTTTTTTTGTGAGGCAATTGGGGGTAAAGCTAGTAAGTATCAAGTGTCTGAGGCTGGATTTGAATTCAGGTCATCCTGAATCCAGGGCCAGTGCTTTATCCACTGCACCACCTAGCTGCCCCCCATTCCTACATTTCTAATCATATTATACCTTATTCCTCTCTTCCTTGAACATATTCTGCAATCTAGTGACACTGGTCTTGCTTTTCCTTGAATAAGACATTTTATCTCTGAACTCAGTGCATTTTCACTGGCTATCTCTCAAGCTTGGAATAGCTCTCTATCTTCATCTCTCCCTCCTAGTTTCTCTGACTTCCATGAAGTCTCAACTGAAGCTTTATTTTCTGAAAAAAGCCTTTCCAAAGTCCTTCTTAGTCTCAGTACCTTCCCTCTGAGACCACCCCAAATTTATCTTTTTTTATACATAGTTGTTTGCGTGTTGTCTTCCCCCATTAGACTGTGAATTCCTTGAGAGCAGACTTTTTTGGTTTTCTTGTATCCTAAATAACTTAATATAGTGATGACACATGGTAGACACTTAATGGATGACTTGACTGAATTACTGATTGACTGTCAACACAAGCAATCCTTTCCCACTTTGTAGCTGGCTCTTCACAAGTTTTTCTAAATAAAAGAAATTAATTTTAAATCACTTTTTGACTAACTTTCTAGTGCATCATAGGATCATAGTTCTAGACTTAATAGGCCATTCAATCCAATCCATTCTTCTTTTAAGTTTGAAGACCCTGTGGGCCACAGAGGTTAAGTGGTTTTCCCAAGGTCACAAAGTTAGTAAGTGAACATTTTGAATTGGCTTTGTGTTGGAGC
Organism: Dromiciops gliroides; assembly: GCF_019393635.1. NCBI lineage: Eukaryota > Metazoa > Chordata > Mammalia > Microbiotheria > Microbiotheriidae > Dromiciops > Dromiciops gliroides. The sequence goes on along the minus strand of NC_057864.1, from coordinate 393,200,550 downwards.
CTTTACATTGTGCTGAAATCTGCCTGGCTTTGCATACAACTGGCATGGCCTTTGAGAACCCAGGGTCATCACCTCCATGCCAAGATGAGAAAATGGAGCAGGACTTTAGTGGAAGGTGACACACTAAAAAGATTAAATTACCCTCCAATTACCCAGGGAAGAGAAGAAATGATCAACCTAGAAATGACTCAGTTGAACTAGAGGAGATCATGGCATGAAATGGCAGGGGTATCACTCATGTCACTGCCTAGTAGCCTGTTTTGTGTCCACTCCTGGCTTACAGCCAGATCTTGCAAATTAGTGGCTGCATTTTTTTCTCTGAGCTCACTCAAAAGGTTCTTCTCATAGAAGTACTGCAGAAAATTTGAATAAAGAGGCAATAAAATTGGATTCCTTGAGAAACTATCCTTCCTAGGCCTAGAGTGCATTTAATGATTTTGCCTTGTTGATTTACATGGATATCTGAGCAAGCCTAATACCCAAAATATAAAACATCCTGACTCAATAGTGGTAAACTCACTTCTCTTTTAATCCTTGAGTGGCTCTTAATATATATTACATAGTCAGTATTTCTATCTTTGAATGTATTTTTTCCACGCAGAGCAATTAAGGTTAAGTGACTTGCCCAGGGTCACATAGCTAGTAAGTGTCAAGTGTCTGAGACCAGATTTGAACTCAGGTCCTCCTGAATCTAGGACTGCTACTTTATCCACTGCACCACCCAGCTCCCTCTTTTTGTTTTTGTTTTAAGTTGAATTGAAATTGGAAGTTGTTAAATAGAATTGAAATTGTATAATTATTCATTTTCAAATAAAGATAATTTTTGGATTATATGTAGGGGTAGAAACATTTCTTAGGCTATTTTCTGATGATAGGAGTATTGTGTAAACCCATGCTCTGGGGCCATGTATGATGCATACATTTTTGTTTCGGTTACTTTGGGTCCTCACTTATGATTTCATTGATGTGGAGAATGCCAGGTGAAGAAGTCCCTCTACCAGTATAGACCAGCATCTCCTATACTAGTTAGAATCCTAGTTACCTGTTGCACTGAGTGGTTAGATGACTAGCCTCCTGTTCTAGTCAGTATGTCTCAGAGACAGCTGGCTTTCTATCTACTATTCTAACCTATATACACAGAAGGAAATACACACATTGCACATGGGAAATAAATATCCAAGCTATTGAGGTTTAAAGATGGCAATAGCATGCTTCTTTGGGGTGTTATGTCTGTTTTCAAAGAAGAAATTATTTTGTTTTATTTTGAGACCAGGGCTGCTTTTATGTATGTGTAAGTAGAGCTAATTTACCGATTTGTATAGATGGGCTAGCTAGCCTAATCCTAACAGTTACATTCATATTTACCTCTTCTCGTAAAACCTTAACAAAAAGTCTACCCAAATTAAGTCCTACTATTTCACTTTTAGAGTGCAGACTGAATGATCAGAAGGGAAATAACCAAGCAAACTAAATAAAGAGGCTTAGAATGGCTGTTTGAACGTCTTTAGGAGCAAGAACAGGGACAAATCATTGGTATTTAGTTCAACTTTGGTCCAGTTCATAATCTCTCTCAGTATTACAGACTACATTCAGGAGAACTCTGATTCTAAAGATCCTGAAAATGAGCATCAATTAGCAACAATAACAGATTTTAGGAAGCTAGAAGGAGCTTTAGAGTGGTAAAGTTCAGTGGAAGGAGTTTCTAGATTTGAAAACATGAAGCCTATGTTCAAATACTAGTTCTGCTATTCACCACTCATATGACCTTAGGGCAAGTCACCTAACTTATCTGGAACTTAGTTGTCTCATCTATGGAATGAGAGCATTGGCGTTGATTACTTCTAAGGTATCTATGATCTGGGGAGTCTAATCCAATACTCTCATTTTCCAGATGAAGAATATAAAGTTTAGGGGTTAATGACCCTTTCTCCAAAACCACTAAGGAAGCAAGTGACAACAGCTAGAATTAGAACCTTGGTTTCTCAAGCCTCTGTTCTGGTGTTTTTTTCCATTCTATTCCATTGCCTCTGCCTCCACGTATCATTATTTAAAGGCCCCCAGTGAGGGAAAACTTGCTACTTCCTGAGGCTTCTATTTCTTTTTTCTATACCTTTCTTATGAAGAATGGAAAATAATTATGAATTGATGTGAAGGATAAATGGAAGTAAGGATGGAAACAAGCATTTCATTTGTTAAGCACCTACTATGTCTCAGGCACTGTGCTAAGAGCTTTATAATTATTATTTCATTTGATCCTCACTGGGAGGTGGTACTATTTTTATACCCATTTAATACTAGAATAAAATGAGGCAGACAGAAATTAAGTCTTACCCTGGCTAAGTAAAAGGATAAGTAACTTATCCTCATTACTGGCTCTGTGATTGTGGGCAATTCACTTAACCTCTGTTTGCCTCAGTTTCCTAATGTGGGTAATAATAGAATCTTCCTACCAGTATTGCTATAAGGATCAAATGAGACAAAATTGTAAAGCACTCAGCACAGTGCCTAGTACATAGTAAGCACTATGTAAATGTTAGTTGTTATTGTTGTTATGTATTGTTTTGGACTCTCAGCTTCAAGGGAAAGTGGCAGTGAACTATGAAGTTGCGTGGAAATGATAATGCCACAGGTATATTTGCTAGCTTGGCTATGGACTCTGATTCTAAGAATATATACCACCAGATTTTGTCTATAAGTGATATGAGGGCAAATCTCTCATTCAACCATTTGTAGGTCTTACTGAATCAATGAATAAAAGAGGGTAAACATAAAAAGGTGACTTTTGGGGGCCACTAGGTGGTGCAGTGGATAAAGCACTGGCCCTGGATGCAGGAGGACCTGAGTTCAAATCTAGACTCAGACACTTGACACTTACTAGCTGTGTCACTCTGGGCAAGTCACTTAACTCTCATTGCCCCACCCCCTCCCCAACAAGTGGCTCTTTTCCCCTCCTAAGGAAGAGGGGAGGAGAATAATCCCCGATAATGAAGCAAAGAGTTAGGGAAAAATCTACGGTTAAATAATGTGCATTGATTTAGTGTTCTTTGTTAGAATTATTTTTACAAACATTTTTATAAATATCAGGCATATTTACAACCAAAGAGCTATTTAACCTTATCATGATTTTTATATATCCAATTTGCCTTAAGCAGCTCTAAAGGTACACAGAAGTTCAGTTTTCTCTAAGCTGTAACAAAATTTCAAATCTGTGCAAAAAATTCACGTGCAATTTTTTTTCTCTAATAAAAAATCCTGCCTTTCAATAGTGTTCCTTCCAAAAGCCAAGTTAATTTCTATATTGACTTGACCTTCACAACTTTACTGTTTTCACAGAGAAGTGATCATTAATTTTGCCACAAATGACATCAATTCATTGCTTCATCTTTAAATACAAATTGAATTTTGATCTAGTCCGATAAGAGAGAGGGCTGAGGACAAGGGAGAAAAATGAGGATTTGGCAGCATGAAGAGAGAGATGTGAAAGAAGAAAAGGAAATATAACAAATAAATGGGAAGGAGGAAAGGGTAAGTAGATGATAGGGTGTAGAGCTGAAAAGGACATTAGAGGATACCTAGTCAAATAACTCATTTTACAAAGAAATCTGAAACTCAGAGATGTGAAATTTCTTGCCAGATTTTATAAAGGTCATAAGTAGAGACTCTCAGTTCAGTTATTTTTCTAGTGTTTCACAATTCCATAATAATGGAAGTGGGAATGGATAGAAAGTTGGGCGTTAGGATTATTTAATACTTATGTTTTTTAAAGAACAGAATAAAGATAGAATCAATGGCAAATTAAAAGTCCCTCACTCAATGGTCCATAGATCTTTGGGGCCTAGAGAGATAGGACAGCCATCCCATTTTGTTGGCCATGAGAAGAATTCTCAAAGTTCCCATAACCATACCCTTATGGCCCTGCTCCCACACATTACTCAGAAAGCCACTAAGAGTTTCACAACAGGGCAGAACTAACATTCTTATTCTTTCTCTGATTCGGAGATGAGGTGCAGGGTCAACTGAACTCATTCCTCTGAAACATAAATCTATGAGTATTAAATGACTAGGAGCTTAGATTAAGAAAATGATTCAATACAAGCCCTTTAGACAATATTAGAAGCTAAAGATAGTTTTAATCACATTCTTGTATCCAGTCTCTAAACTTACCAAAAGATGTCTCATAAAATTTTACTAGCAATTTTAGAATATAGATTTTATAAAATCTTTTAAGATTGTAACTCAAGAGTAAGTCATTGGTAGTGTATCTAATAGAACCTAAAAAGATTAGAGAAACACACAAAAAAAATCTAATTTTAAAAACGCTGAAATAGTCTCGACGATATCATCTCCATTGAGATAATTGACAAGCAGAAATAGAAAGGCAGTGACAACTTTGCCAATATTGTCAAGGGCACATCCTCCTAGTCATCCAGACTTACAACCTGTGTCATTATCCATTTATCACTCTCACTCACCCCACATAGCTATTCCATTGCTAAAACTTGTCATTACTACCTTCACTATTTCTCACATGTGTCTCTTCTTCTCCACTCATATAGCCACACCCCTCATCGAGTCCCTTAGAATCATTTGCCTGGACTATTGCAATAGCCTCTAATTGGTCTCTACACCTCAAGTTTTTCCTTTCTTCCTTCCCCTTCTTCCAATCCATCTTCCACTTTGCTATCAAGTAATTTTTCTATATCATAGGTCTGGAGGGTCAGCCAGGAGGCTAAGTGAATAAAACACCAGCCCTGGATTCAGGAGGACCTGAGTTCAAATTCAACCTCAGACATTTGACACTTACTAGCTATGTGACCCTGGGCAAGTCACTTCACCCTCATTGGCCCAGGAAAAAAAAAAGAATGACTATATCATAGGTCTGACCATATCACCACATCACTCAATAAAGTCTTAATTCCTCTTGAATCAAATATAAAGTCTTTGGATGATCATTTAAAACTCTTCATTATCTGATTTTGCTTTTTCATCTACTTATTATTTTTTGAACAGGATACTCTATCTCTGCTTCCATGCCATGCCTTGGCCCTAGTTGTCCCCTATGCCTAGAATCTCTTTTTTTCTCACATCAAAATTTTGATTTCTTTGGCTTCTTTTAAGTCTCAGGTCAATTGTTACCTTCTGCAGATGGCCTTTCTTGGTATCCTACAATGTCGTTGCTTTCCTTCCCCTCTGTTATTCCCTTTCATATACTCAGTACATATCCTGTATGTACCTAATTATATACATATTGTCTTTCCCAATAGAATGTGCACTCCTCGAGGGCAGGGACTTTTGTCTTTCTTTTTATCTCCAGTGCTTAACACAGTGGCTGGCACACAGTAATAGATATTTGTTGACTTGACTTGAATGGGCAAGTGTTTGTCCTTTGTTTTCACAGTAAACCAATGACTTCATGACAGTCATTGGACCCTATATCAATTGGATTGAAGTGAGGCAGAGTTGTACAGAATCATCAACCTCCCTCTCATCCAGAGTCATCAAAGTTTAGTGGCATGACAAAAATCAAGACAGCTGTTGGTGGCCCAGGATGTAGTGGATGAACATGGCCTCTTTAATGTCTGACCAAGTTCTCAGCACTCCATAGTGTCTGCTTCAGCTACCTTCATGGCTGTTGGAAAAAATGTACTCATCTGCCCATTCTATCAGGGGAAGTCTTTCCATACTTGGGATAGACATTCCCTAATTTATGGATAGGTTTGAATCCCGTTGGTTACATTCAAGCTGGTTTAGCCCATCTGCTGATATGGTTTTACTGGAGAGTGGCCATTGGACTTAGTACAGCTTCTTGGAGCTACAGTGAGTGAGAATTGAGGGATAAGTAGAAGCTAAAAGTGCATGAGTAGCCCTGATGAGGGCTTGACAAGCCCTCAGGTCAGAGGTGCTAGTCCTCTCTGAACTCCCCTGAACTGAATGTGTGAAGTGAGGCAGCAGAAAGAAAACAAAAATTATCATGGCTGCTTAAAGTTACATAAGAGTGAGTAGTCTAAATCATGGTGGTTAGTCACATTGTGTGATTTGAGAAATATCAAATGACCTACAAATTCAAAATATCTCACAGGGCTTACTGAGATAGGTGAAATGCCCATATTAGAGATTTATTGCTTTGAGTTAAGGGTTTGTGTCTTCAAAATTCTTCTTGATTCTCAGATTATTTTCTTACATGAATGCTATGTATACTATAGGTGCTTAATCCAACCATATGTGTGGTACTGTTGAAAGAATGATGAATTGAGACCTAGAGTATCTGGGTTCAAATCCAGGTTTTGCCCTTTACTACCTATATGACTTTGGGCTAGTAACTTGACCTCTATAAGCCTTTAATTCACACATCTGTAACGTCAAAGAGTTGGGTTCATTGGCTTTTGAGGTCCCTCCTAGCTTCTATATTTATGATCCTTTGTATCTTAGCTGTCCCATCACTCAAATTCCCTCTTTTCAGTTTTCCCCATAGCACATTTCCCAGTGCACATTATTATTACCCTTTGTTGGGACTACAGCAGTAATATAGACAATGGTCTCACTGGTCCCAGTCCCTTCCTCCTCCAATGCATTTTACACGCACACCCCCATCAGATATTATCATAGTACACTTTTCTCATCATATTGCCCAACTTCTCAAAATTGTAGATATAGAGAAGAGAGGGAAACTTGAGTCTAGGGAAATTAAAAGACTTGTCACTTTACATCCAACAGATAGTAATTAAAACAGGATTTTGAATCCAGATCCTTTGACTCTAAAGTCAGTGCACTTTCCATGGTGCCACACTTCCTTCATTAGTATCCCTATTTTCTACAGAATCAAGTCTAACACTCCTTAGCATGGTATTTGAACCTTCAATTTACCTCTCCAATCTTGTCTTCAGCTACTTTAATCTGGACCACTTATCATTTCCTAAACATGACCTTAGTGGAAATAACATTGGATGTTCAGTCTGAGGACCTTGTTCTGCCACTTACTTGCTATGTGTCTAGTCTCTGGGCTTCAGTTCCCTCTTCCATATAATGTGGGTGTAGGATTAAATGACCTCTAATGTCCTTCTTAAATAAATATAATATTATGAATATGACTAGAACTTATCTCATCCATGCCTTTGTTTTTCATGCCTAGAATGCCACACTCCTCTTCCTCCCTGACCCTGGCCACCTCCAACTTCTCCTGTTGAAATCTTATTCTTTTTTAAAGGTCCAGATCAAATATTCATTTCCCTGATGCCCTCCTCCCAACTGAAAGTGAAATCACCCTCCTCAATTGTCAGTACCTTGAACTTGTCTTATGCATGAATTATACATATATACACGTATGTTGTATTGTATATTATTTATTTATTTTCTTAAATATTTATTTATTCATTTTATCTTCTCTACTAGACTGTGAGTTTATTGAAGGCAGGGACTATCTCAATCATCTCAAACAGAACCTAATGCTAATTGTTGAATTGAATAAGTGAATGAGAATGAAAAGACAATTGGACACAGAACAAACTTTGTAATAACGTAGAAGGGAAGCAATACGTTGTAGCTTTTGTAGGGCCTAGAAAGGCATTACATTAAGAGTTTCTAGGTATACAGTGCCAGATTATGGAGATAGAATCTAGGGACAAGATGCTAGGAAGGAGAAGGAAGGAAAGAGGACATATGGCTAGGAACCAGACATATTTTGTGCATTTCAACATTGGGCATCATATCAACAGCATTGCTGTCATCCAGGAGATGGGCCACAAACCTATCAGTGCAGGGTGGATCAAAAGGGACCATGTCCTCTAGAAAGAAAGCTCACTAACTTCCTTTCAAAATTTTTTTGTGAAGTTGCCTTTCTTGGTGCCATTCTCCATGTTCAACCTTAAGTCTTCCTGAATAATAAGTTCACTGGTAGAGAATTGAGGAGACAAGAACTCTGAGGAGCAACAGACCTCCAGTTCCATAAACAGAATTGTTGTGGATGCCTACAATCCACTCCAAGACAGCATGATAGTCAAGGAGGTAAAAGGTCAGGGCCTTTGGGGCTCTACTGTTAAGCTCCAAACAGAACGAGTATCAGTGCAAAAAAAAAAATAGGACTCTTTTGTCCTCACACCCCAAACCATAAGGCTGAGGGGAAGATAAATTATGCTAGCCATAGGAAAAGGAAACACCAATGGCTTAAGAAAAACCAGGAATTAGCTGCAAACAAACTGTCAGAGAATAAGAACACAGATGATTAAGGAAATGAATTTCCTTTGGAAGATTAAAGGAACTAGCAAGTATATGATCACTAGGGGGTGATTTTATGATTTTATAGAAGACTATTCATCATGTTCCAAGAACACAGAATAAAATTATAGAAAAGGAAAAAAATAGAAAGGACAGGTCCCAATGAGTATTCATTTAACATCAAGATACTCCATCTCCACCTCCTCCACAAGCATGTACCTTCTGGCTAACCCACAAACAGGCATGGCAAAAGTGGGTAGGAGGAAGTGAGGGAAAATACTTTAGAATATATTACTGAATACTTCCATCAAGGCAATATTGTATGTGTGTTACTATGCTATGGCATTTGTAAAGGAAACCAAGCAATGCAAGCTTATTTGATTTGTTATATACTATACTCAGCACTTGCTACAAAATATATTAATTTTCAAAGACTTTTATTTACCATTGGCCTCTGTTAGAATAAATTTCATTTTCCTTAAGAACCAGTGGTGACATAGATGCTAGAGGACTCTCTTCAGGCAGGATGGAGATGTATGATGTAGTCTTTAGCTTTGCAAGGAGCCTGGGATGAAGAGGAATTTTTAAATGGCATCTTGGAAAGAACACTGGATTGGAAATATGAAGTTTGGATCCTGAGTTCCAGTTATACAATTTTCTAAATGACCTTGAGTTGATTGTAAAATGCTAGCAAATTAAGGTCGAAAGGGACTTTAAGGATATTTTCCTTCCTCATCTTCTTTCCAAAAATTTACTATATCCCCAAGGTTCTATCCTTGTCCCACTTCTTTCCTCTCTCTACACTCTCTCACTTGGTAATCACACTTGGTCCCACTGCTCTAATTAACTCTTTGTTGATGATTCCCAAGGAACATCTCCAAGTCCTAATTTTTCATCAGTATCAGACCAGCAACTCCTATAGCTGCCTATAGTGTATGTCTATCTAAATGTCCCACTAGCATCTCAGACTTAGCATAACCATAACCAACCTTATTGTCTTTCTACATAAATCTGCTTCCTTTGACTTTACTATTTTTCTCTGTGTAATCTCCATTCATTCAATTTCTTACTTTTAAAAACTTGGGCTTATCATAGGATCCTGAATTAATAAATTTAGAGCGGAAAAGTCTGATACCCCACTTTATAGATAAGGAAACTATAACCCAGGGAGGTTAAATGACTTCTTTAATGAAGTTCACACAGGTAGTGAGCCAAGTTATTTTATTCTTCCTCCTCTCCAACTTCTTATCAGTAATCAGCCCCCAAATTCTATTGATTCTGTATCCACAAGATCTCTCATACTCATCTTCTCCTCCCTCTTTTCTCTTCTACAACTTTGAGGCAGACAAGAATTTGCATGAAGATCAATGGAGGAGGAAACAAAAGTGATTTTGTCATTGAAGTATACTACACTTAGAGGAAATTCATGAGAAGTTTGGGAAATAGATCATAAGCATGATACAGCAATGGGAAACTTGAGAATAAAATTCTGAGGCACACAGAGGAAGATTCTAAGGAGGAGAGGAAAAATGGAGTCTGAAGGAAAAGAAAAAATTATTTGGATGCCCTGGAAATTAACCAACCTACTGACTTTTTAAAAAAAAAGATATGGATGAAAGATCAAAACAAGGGAATGTAACTGATGATAAATACAAGACTGTGTATGGTTCTGCAAAAATCACATCATCAACTTAAAGTGATCTGAGCCTATAAAGGAAAACTAAAAACAGCAACAATTATTATTTTAAGTTATATTGAAGAAAAGAGAAGGGAGCTGCTTGAGATGGATTGGACAACAACTGACAACAGAGGGAGAAAGAAAAGTTGCTCCATTCTCATTCTGTTTCTGTTTTATCTGCTAAGGAGAATGAAACTTTGCTCTGGAAATCACAGAACAAAAATGACTAACAGAGAGTTGATTCCCTAAGATAAGTGAGATGATAGTTGTCCTTTATGAATTCAACTCATCCGGCCCAGAAGAACTACATAATCAGATACTCAAAAAACTGACAGATGTGATTGCTGAGTCATTGTTAGTGATATCTGAAAGATTGTGGAATATGAGAGAGGTGCCACAAGACTGGAAAAGAGAACATACTGTACAGTGTCCACAAGATGATAATCAACATGATAAGAGTACCATTTATCCAAGAGAAGAGAAGACTTAGGGGAAAGAGAGGTTTCCAGTTTGGGTAGCTTGGGATCATTTGATGCTGGCCGTTACAGGGGTTAGGAATCATTAGGTTGTTTAGGGTTTGATCAAGTGTGAGAATGTTCCTCATTGAGTGAAAGGCACCACTCCTCCAGAAGAGGCTGAAAATCAGGCAGGAGATGCAAGACACATGATCAGATGGGAGGAAGTGATGGACATTAGGCAGGAGACTGTGCAGTAGGAGATGGAAGTCCTATTCTCCAACAATCTTCCTCTTCCTCTTCCCTCAAAAGAGACCCACAGCAGGAAATAGGTTAGTGGAAGGGGCCTATTGTAAAAAGTGGCACTTAAGCTAAGCCTTGAAAGGAGCAAGAGATTCCAAAAGGCAGTGAAGAGGGAAAGAATTCAAATTTCAGAGACAAAAGGGAAATGGAATGGTATATATGGAAAATATCATTCATCATTTTGTTTGGAACAATGATTGCATAAAGAGGAAGAGTGTATGTTAGCCTGGAATCTATATTTTATCATAGAGACAATAGGGAGCCACTAAAACTTCTTGAGCAAGAGACTGACATAGGTAGTCTTGTGCTTTAGGAATAACCTAGGAGAGATGTGATGAAGCCTGAATTAGAATGATTTTGGTATTAGATAACAGAGAGAGGTATTCAAATGATGTTTCTGAGCTGTAATCAACAAGAGGGTTAGTCATACAGGTAGAACAACTAAAAGATAAGTGTCATAAAAATCTGGTAGTATATTGTGCCCAAGAAGATGGGGTGGCCAACACTTTCAATCATTACTAAGAGGGGGGTAACTAGGTGGCACAGTGGATAAAGCACCAGTCCTGGATTCAGGAGGACCTGAGTTCAAATCCAGCCTCAGACACTTGACACTTACTAGCTGTGTGACACTGGGCAAGTCACTTAACCCTCATTGCCCTGCCCCCCACCCCAAAAAATCATTACTGAGAGGACAGAAAGGATAATAACTGAGAAAAATCCAGTTGATTTGATGATAAAGAGATCAGTAGTGATCTTGAAGAAAACCATTTTAGTACAATGATGGGATTCAGTGATCAGAGGTCAGACTGAAAGGTGTTGAGAAATAAATGGGAGGTAAGAACATGAAGGTAAGTGTAGACAGTTTTTTTCTAGGTATTTGGCTAAGATAGGGAGGAGAGATATAGGAGGATAGTTTGAGGGGATGGGGAAGATTCTTTCTGTCATCTGTTTTTAAGTTGGAGGAGATCTGGGTATATTTTCTTGGCAAGAAAAGAAAGTCAGTAAAGAGAGATTAAAAATTAGGGACAGGGGCAGCTAGATGGTGCAGTGGATAGAGCACCAGCCCTGGATTCAGGAGGACCTGAGTTCAAATCCAGCCTCAGGCACTTAACACTTAGTAGCTATGTGACCCCGGGCAAGTCACTTTACCCCAATTGCCTCACCAAAAAAAAAAAAAAAATTAGGGCCAGAGAGGTGATGATCAAAGAGATAAGCTGCCAAAAGAGATAAGATAGAATAAGATCAAAGAGATAAACTCTGAGTCACTTATAGGAGGGTATAGATGGTCCTTGGTGTCAGAATTGTTGTAATTATCATAGCTGCGATGCTCCTCATTTTCAGTAATTAATATCATGATTTGTAAAGAAGATCATTTGTTTTTCTTAAGTACCTTACTTTATTTTTATTTTGTCTTCAGTTTTCTTTTTCTTTTTCTGGAAGCCAAGTGAGAAATAGGCAGAGGTAAAAATGGGTTGATATTTTATTTACGTAGAGGCTTTCTTCAGGAAAGAAACACTATTTCCCATTATAAAATTTCTAGTCAATTTAAAATAGGAACAAACATCAATGTTCCTTCTTCTGACGTTTTTGTTTCTGACACTGAAGGCTATTTGATTTCTGGGGAGATGCCTCTGGGGAGGCGTAGACTTGGGAGATGTTGTGTAGGTTAGAAAGCTCTCTAAGATCCCATAAGCCCATCATGAATAAAAAAGCTGTGTTTTTCTCCTTCTGGAAACCCTGGAGCTTTGAAGTAATACTGATCTAAGACTTGCTGTCATCCTTAAATCATCTAAGCTGGAAACCAAGCAAGACCCTTAATCTTGACAATTCTTTTCCATATGTGCCTCCCTGTCTTACCAAAGGTTGGCACTCCTGACTCACACATCCTGCTCCTCTGGCCAAAGATGAAGATTTCTATCTTGTGAGTGTGTGTGTGTGTGTGTGTGTGTGTGTGTGTGTGTGTGTGTGTTTTATTTGTTGTGCTCACTGATGCTACATCTTCTGATAGCAGATTAGGGATTGATTTCAGGAGAATGTATCTTGACTTCCTGTGGATAGAAATAAGGCCAGGCCTAGGCCAATAGTCATATGTCAAAAGGCACATGATGTCAAGGTTCTGCAAAGAAAACATTTTGATTAGTCATTTCTAAGACAGCACATGTGTATCAAAAACAAATTTAGGTGACCTCTAAAAAGCAGGCAGAGATGGTTCCAGTAAGGCTCAGTTATTTGGCAATTTTCACAATCAGAAGGTCCCTGCTTCTCTTTTCCTGACACTAGGAAGGTTACACAGTAGGACTTCTCTAATATAGTCTAACTCTGGATGGAAATCCCTACTCTGTACTTGTTTTTATAGTTTATCCTCTTATGGCAATGTTTGAGGGTCACTCTTGTCTTCAACTCTCCCTAACAATCTCTTGCAGGTCAAAAATTTACCATGAATTCCTTAGTTTTAAACATATGTTTCCATCTTCAATATTAAATTAAAATAATTTTAAAAAATATTCCTGGATGTTATGAGTATAATAGTAGCATATTATTTCACTAACTCTTTGGTGTGAATTATTTTTATCTGATTATTTTCCTCTCTAAAAGAAAAATGGGTCAGAATGAAAAAAAGGGGGGGGGTCCTGGAAGACAAAGAAGAGAGTGACTTAAAATGAGGTAAAGACACAGGAAAGTTAGGGGGAAGGTGACAATATAAACTTTGGGTAATTTGCAAGTTTTCTGCCCATTAAATTGATGCTTTAGATTCCATATTGTGACACTATGAGTTTAATACTGAGCATCTGTATAATTTCATTACTCCTCATGCACATCTTCATCTCCCTGTCCTTCATTTAGGGAAAAGCATCTAATTTGTTTCATTCTATGACAGTTGATGATAGAAAAACATTTGCTTTGTACTTCTAACTTGATTTAGATATACCTCTAAATACTTGGCAGTTGCTCCAAGCATCTCACCCTTTGACCGTAAAGAGCAGATCTCAGAACATTGTCTATTAAACCTGCCTTGCTTGTTGACCAGGTTGACTACTGAAGTTTAGCAAAACACCAGATGTGCACAATACTCTCTGGTGGTTGGTCTCTTTCACTTTTTAGTTCAGGGGAATCAGGCAGAAATGCTTAAAAAGATAAAGGAGGCTGTCAGATACATGCAGACATTATATACACCTAGAACAATGTCTTACTAATAGGCATTTAATAACCTTTGTTGTTCATTCCTCCTTTTTGAAAAGGACCAATAGCATCATAGGATGATGTCTTGACTTGGCCATGAATTAGCTTGAAGTGAGGTACAAAGTAATCAACCTTCCTCTCTCTTCTAAGTCCGATGGCAAGATGAAAGTCAAGATGACTAGTGATGGCCAAAGATTCATTGGATGATCTTGGAATCTTTGATGTGTGATCAAGCTCTAAGTGCTCCACTGTGCCTTCATGGTCATTGAAACAAACTGTTCTCATCTATCCATTCTGTCAAGGGAAGTCTTTGTATGCTTGTAGGTAGACATTTCCCTAATTCACTAATGGGTTTGAGGTCTCTTGGATACCCACAACCTGGTTTAGCCTGTCTGCCAAAATGGTTTTACCAAGGTGTGTCCACTATGTATGCTACAGCTTCTTGGAGCCACAGGTGAGAGTTGGGGGACAGGTAGACACCAAAGCTCAGTGAGCAGCCATGAAAATGGCTTGGAAAGCCCTCATACCAGAGGTGCTAGTGCTTCCTGAACACCCCATAGACTCCTGATAAACTTTAATGAATGACTGAGACTTAGGAGAGACTTGATCTGCTATGAAGATTAATTATTTAAAAATTTTGTTCAAATGATCAGTCCTCTGTTCAAGAAGACATTTTGTAAAGTTCAGGTATCTATAATTCTATAGCTACTTAATTCAATTTGACAGGTATCACTGAAGCACATACTATGTGTTCCACACTGATTTAGAACTGGAAGGTACCTTAGGAGCTAACTCCTTAGTTTACAGATGAGGAAACTGAGGCTCTGAGATGGTGAGTGACTTGCCCAGGATCACACAGCTACTAAGTATCAGAGGTAGGATTTGAACCCCAGTAACATGAGATCCAGTAAACGATCCATGGCTCCATGTTGGGTGACTGAAAGGACAGATTTCACCAGAAACAGGAAAGTTATGAATAGGTGTAGATTTAAGGGAAAGATAATGAGTTCTAGGGCAGCTAGGTGGCTCAGTGGATAGAATACCATGCCTGGAGACAGGAAGACCTGAGTTCAAATCTAACCAAATGAGCTGGAGAAGGAAATGGCCAACCATTTCCATAATGGCCAACCATAAAATAGGAATCCTGATTGTATCTACCTCACAGAGTTGTAAAGATCAAATGAGATAATATTGTAAAGTGCCTAGCACATAATAAATAAATAAATATAAATAATTAATTATTCTCTTCCCTACTTCAAAGGAACATACATTCTGCCAGAGATTATATTGTACTTCCAAATGTGTAAATTAACAGTCACTTCCCAAAAAGACTTCTTTAAATTTTATAATCAGTTTTTCTTGATTTTTTTCTTTTATATAATCATAGCTCTCCCCAATATCCTTCCCCAGTATCTTTGCCCAGAAAACCCCAGTTGGAGTGATAGAATCAGACATGACTTAAAAATAACTATAAATTAGAAGAGCCTATCATTGCTTGACCCAGCAACTTGCTGGAATCTGTAAATTTTTGGTACTTTTTTTTTGCATGGGCAATGGGGGTTAAGTGACTTGCCCAGGGTCACACAGCTAAGTAAGTGTCGGGTGTCTAAGGCCGAATTTGAACTCAGGTCTTCCTGAATCTTGGGCTGGTGCTTTATTCACTGCACCACCTAGCTGCCTCTGTTTGGGGTATTTCTAAGGAGAGGTGTGCTCACTGTTCTCCCAACCTGTACTCTGGTCTTTATGGAGGAAGGGACTTTGTTCCCCTGTAACCAAAAGTGCTGGCATTCCTTTTATCCCTGGATCTCTGATCAGGTTCCCTGCTCTTCTGCAGCCATAAATAGCAATGCTCCTTTCCACCTTGGAACTGAGAGCAGGGTCCCTATTCCCTTATAAGTGACCACAAGCACTCTTCTCCACCCTGGAACTGTGACCAGGGCCTCTGCGCCACATGTGCTAGGATTCTTCTTCACCCTGGAACTGCAAACCAGAACTGAGCATATGGACAGTACAGCAGGGTCTTGAACTGAGCACCAGCAAAGGGTGCACTGTAATCTCTTTCTGACTAGTTTTCTGACCTCCTTACTGTCCATGGATTAAGATCTCTGGAAGCTGCTGCTTCTGTCCCTCTAAGTCCTATGGCTGGCATTGCTGCAGCATAGCCTGGCTGTGTTCTGGGCCCAACCACCGCCTTGGTGTGACAAACTTTTCTTGCTGATCTCCTAACTTGTCTTGGGTTGAAAAATTGTTTTACCTTGTCCTTTTGTTGGCTCTGCCACTGGAGAATTCAATTTGAGGTGGTGTTTTACAATTGTTTGGAGGGGAGTTAAAGAAAGTTCGGGTGAGTTCTTGCCTCTAGTCCATTATCTTGGCTCCACCCTCCCCTAAGTACTTTTAATAATTGCTTGTTAACTGATTGTCTAATTCCCTTAAACCTCATCTTTAATTATGGTTATGTTACATCTGTGATAGTGAAGTCAGCATACATACATACATATATATACACACACACACACACACACACACACACACACAAACACACATATATACATAATCTTTGTCAAATATCTTTTTATGAATCCTTAGAAATATTTCTTTTTGAGACATGTTATGTGTCAAGGTTTCCTGATGGTGAATAGTTATCACAAAGGTTTTTTTAAAATGGAACTTCAGAAGATGAAAAATTTTTCAACCACAGTGTGAAGAAAATGACTCCTGCTCAATAATTCTCTGAAACTCAGTGGCAGTGATGTGTCAAAGGATCATTTATTGTCATTCTCCCAAGAATGAGCAACCCAGTGTGCAACTGGTTTCATTTGCCTAAAACAACCTTGCCCCTTCCATCCTCTTCTACCACCACCACCACCACCACCACCACTACCTTAACCAAAACCATTTATTTACAGGAAATAATTCCAATTCAAATAATTTTGGAATCTGAATACATGTTCTTTGCGGGGGAGTTAAAGGGGGAGTAAATCACAAGCAAATCAAAGATGGCCCCATTTAAATTTGTGCCCCATTCAAGTCTCTGTACATATACATAAAAGAAAACACCACTAAATTCTCTGTGCAGACTATTAGAGTATTTTTTTTTTGGTGAGGCAATTGGGGTTAAGTGACTTTCCTAGGGTCACACAGCTATTAAGTGTTAAGTGTCTGAGGCCGGATTTGAACCCAGGTCCTTCTGACTCCAGGGCTGGTGCTCTATCCACTGTGCCACCTAGCTGCCCCATTAGAGTATTTTTAAAGCAACTTATTAATGAGTGCTACAAAACTTGATTTTCCCAAGATGAAGGGCTTTTCATAGAATCATCAGATCTTACAGCTGGAAGGAATTTAGAGACTATGAATTTAGAGTTGGAAGAGATTTTAGAGGTGATCTAGTTCAACATTTTATACACAAGAAAACTGTGACCCAAAGGGTTAAGTCCTTTGCCTCCAATCATGCAGCTAATAAGAGGCATGCCTGAGTTTTGAACCTATGTCCTCTGATTCCAAAGCTAGCACTCTTTTGACTAACACTGTCTTCTATCACCTTGGCAGCAAGGTGTAGCAGGGAATGTAGTGCTGGACCCAGAGGCAGGAAGACCTACATTCAAATCTCATCTCAGATACCTTCTTGCTGTGTGACGCTGGGCAAGTCACTTCACCTCTGTCGGACTCAATTCCCTCCAATATAAAATAGGAATCCTGATTGTATCTACCTCACAGAGTTGTAAAGATCAAATGAGATAATATTGTAAAGTGCCTAGCACATAATAAATAAATAAATATAAATAATTAATTATTCTCTTCCCTACTTCAAAGGAACATACATTCTGCCAGAGATTATATTGTACTTCCAAACGTGTAAATTAACAGTCACTTCCCAAAAAGACTTCTTTAAATTTTATAATCAGTTTTTCTTGATTTTTTTCTTTTATATAATCATAGCTCTCCCCAATATCCTTCCCCCTCCTTTCCCAGAGAGTTTAATGATTTTTAAAGCTGTAAGGAACAATTATATAGCTATGAGATATTTTTTTAAAATCCTAAATAATTTCATGACTGTCACTACAGAGTTCTCAGTATATTGGTTTGTGGGTCCTTGGATCCTTGGGGTGAGAGACAAGGGGGAGATAAATGAAGTAAGTCAGTTGAGGGTCCTTGTGACATGATGACTTTTGTTTTTGTTTTTGTTTTTTTTGGGGGGGGCAATGGGGGTTAAGTGACTTGCCCAGGGTCACACAGCTAGTAAGTGTCAAGTGTCTGAGGCTGGATTTGAACTCAGGTCCTCCTGAATCCAGGGCCAGTGCTTTATCTACTGTGCCACCTAGCTGCCCCTGTGATGACCTTTTAAGAACAAAGTGAGGTAACAATTGGCAAGATAGTAGATTAGTTGCTTTCTTCATAATCCCCCAAGTTAAAAACACAGAAAGGAAATGTATCAAATCTACAGTAACTAAAGCAGAATCCATCAGACAGAAACACCATACAACGTAAAAGTCCCATAAAATAATATTGCAGAGCAGAAATGTTCCCAGTCATCTTCTCTACTCCCCACCTACTCTGTGTACTGTCTGCCACCACTGAAAGCAAAAGGAATAGGGGAGATTGGGAATGGGATCTGCTTATATGGCGGTCAGAACCAAGAAATGGAAGGCATAATTTCTGCCCTTCAGAATCCTTTGCTTCAGCGCAAAGGGTCTACAGTTGTACATGGGAACTGGGAAGTGGTGGCTGGGTCAGAGGAAGATAAGGAAGCACAGAAGAGTACCTATCCAAATCAAAGGCCTACCTGGCATTTCCTGTGATAATTGTAATGGATTTGTGAAAGTCTCTGCTCCTTGTTGTTTTACTATTTCTTTCTAACCCTTTCATCACAGAGTAAACTTATTCCAAGGAGGCATCATTTGGATTTTTGAAAGACTTTGTCAGGCAAGGCCTAGAATCGAGAAGACTCATCTTTTGAGTGCAAATCTGGCCTCAGACATTTACAAGATGTATGACCCTGAGCAAATAACAAGTATTTTTGCCTCAGTTTCTTCATCTATAAAATGAGCTAGGGAAAGAATGGCAAACCACTCCAGTATCTTTACCAAAAAAAAACCCCAAATGGGGTCATAGAGAGTCAGATGTGACTGAAATGAAAACAACAACAACAAAAGACTTTGAACTTCCAGAAAATAGCAGCCGTATATGTCCAAACCTCTTTATTTAATGTCTTCACAATGTCTTGTATGTATGTAAGACTAATAAATTATGCTCCATGATGATTGCTAAATAATTCTTCAGGTAGTCAGCAAGAAATAACAAGGAGAGATAACAATTTCCAAATAATAAGGAGAGGAAGGTATGGTGGTACATAACATCTTGCTTCTGGGCATACTAAGGCTGATGGATCTCTTGAGCATAGGAATTCTGAGTTACAATAGGGGCTAAATTTTTTGTGTGTCCACACTAACTTAGTTACCAAAATGGGAAATCCCTGGGTAAGGTGGGGGCCTCCAGGCTGCCTAAAGAGGGTTTAATGGAGCAGTTTAAAGCTCCACTTCTATAATAGTTGATGACCCCATCTCAACAAACCAGTCTTCATGAACAGCAAATGCAAATCTTCTGAAAACTGAGAGTTATTGTCAAGTACATATCATAGAATACATATCATATCTTCCTTATATCTTGGTTTCTCTTTCCTGATTTCTCTGAATACTGTTCTAGGTGTCTTATTAAAACCCACTAGCCAATATTCTGGTCAAGCAAAGGGAATGTCAGAATCTTTCCCAAAATTACATTTCACATTGTCACATGACCTGTCAGTAATATTTATTAAATGTCTCCTGTGCAAAAGAGTTCTCAGTGCTGTATAATTTTAGTCCATATCACCATTTCAGTAAGTGGAATTTTTTTTAAAGGAATAACCCCATACTTATGGTTACAGAAGCAGTGGTTTAACTAGAAACTTGCTGGCTGTATGATCCTGGGCAAGTCACTTAACACTCATTGCCCTGCCCCCCCAAAAAACAAAAAAAAACCAAACAAACAAACCCTTTGGTGGAGCAACAATTTGTGCAACACCCTCTTTTTTTCTTCATTTTTATTTTTAAATCCTCCTTTTCACGTCTTCTCTACTTCTTTGTACTCAACTTTTTATGACCTCTTTCATTAAATATGGTGGCCCTGATTCTACCACTTCTAATAGTGGCACAATGTACCAAAAGGTATAGATAGTTTTAGTTTTTGGAGCAATGGTTCCAAATTGTTTTCCAGAATAACTGGACCAATTCACAGCTCCATCAACAGTACCTGACCATCTTTTCACTTTGTCTTCATTTAGTCTATGAAAATCAGAGAACATGTGAATAAAGCCAAATGTAGTTTTGTTTTGTTTTGTTTTTGCCCAGGGTCACACAGCTAGTAAGTGTCAAGTATCTGAGGCTGGATTTGAATTCAGGTCCTTCTGAATCCAGGACTGGTGATTTATCCACCATGCTACCTAGTTGCCCCTGTAGTTTTGACCTATATACAAAGATTTAGGAATCCATTTCCTATTTTAATCATGTGATATATATACTGAGGCAATCTTTAGCATCAAGCTTTACTCCATTATGCCTTCATTTATATACAACCATGTAATGTGGCAGAAGAATTCCTTGATTTGCCATTCTGGCTCCTGGGCCTGGCTGTCCTGAAAGCTTGACCAAGTCATTGAAACTCTTTGAGCATCTTTCTTTCTCTGATAAATAGGGTTAAGTGTAACTTGCCCTGCATCTACCTTACAGGATTATTGGGATTATATACATGAAAGTGTCTTGTAAACGATAAAGTACTATCGACAAACATATTTTTATTATTGTGATACAGTGGAAAAATAATTGACTTTGAATTAAACCAGCCAGACAGCCACTTGTCATCATCGTAAAGGTCACTTGTTTTGTCAGTGATTTAGATTAGGTGGGCACTGAGGTCCTTTCCAACTCTCAAATCTTGTGAAAGACCTGGTTTTTGAGAAGCACTTGGCAACCTATTGCTTCATAAGGACTCTCAAAAACTTTGAGGAGGTTATGCAGGATATACCACAGCAGACTGAAATTTTACATCTTAAAATGCATTTTACGAAGAATAATTTAAGTATTATCTTTGTGTATAAGAGGAAATTGCTCATTTGAAATATCAGAAAAACTAAAATAAGGTATGTATTAATGGCATATCAGAATAATATGTTCTTAGAACAAGTATTACCTAGATAGAAAAAAAATGTTGAAAACTTATATAACTAAAACTCCATATTGTCATATCAGTAAGAATAGATATCATTTTAATATTTACCAAAGTTTTTTTTTTACAAAGAACCATAACCATTAGTCCTTTGAAGCAAATAATTATATTTCTTGGCCTCTCCCTTCCCCCTGCCCCCCAAAGTCATACAATCTGAAAAGCCATGAATTCAGGTGTGTGCCAGAGCCAGCTCTAACCAACTTTAACATATTTTGTTAAATTTTCAGTGCTATATTGCAGGGTTTTGTTGTTGTTGTTATTATCTACACTTAAAGTATAATTCACTTTCGTTAAAAAAATCATATCAAAATATAAAGTGTGTGGGTATACATTCCCCACCCCCCGCCCCCCAGAGTACTAGGTTGGTAAACATCTACCAGTATATCCCTGTATTGTTCTATAAACATTGCCCGAGCTCAGCAGGAGTTAAATAAGAGTCTCAGGTAATGAAACTATCACCAGACTGAAGGCCCAGTGATTATAGACTGACCATATTGATAATGATGATAATGAGCATGATAATATTATTATTATCAGTATTTTATAGCACTTTGGGTTTGCAAAATATTTTATATCCATTCTCTCATTTGAGTTTCACAATATCCCTGCAAAAAGACAAATAAAACCTGCCTAAATGTTGGAAAATTTCCTAACTTGGAGATCTAATCTGTTATGATTGTACTTCTAACTTTTTGTTTAATATAAACTCCCTAAAGCAACAAAGGAGGGGAATCACATGAACCTGAGTGTCTATTATATTACCCCTTGGCTAGAAAAAATAGCTAATTGTCATAACAGGGTATGGCTGTTTTTAGGTGATTATTATATGATCAAATTAATTAGACATGCCATTTTAGTAAAACTGTATGACTTTGAACAAATAACTTCTCACTTGGCCTCAGCTATAAAATGAGGGGTTTGGACTGAATGGTTCAATATGGCTATAATATTTGATGATTTTAATTTGTGATGAAATCAATAATTATATGACAAACTATCCTCTTCGTGTGCTAGTTGATTGTATAGATGGATGAATAGATGAATAAGCATTTATTAAGCACTTACCATGTATGAAGCACTGTGCTAAGCATTAAATAGAAAAAGATGGTTCCTGCCTTCAAAGGGTTCACACTCTACTGGGGGAACACAATACATGTAGGAGAGTTAAGCTTTAGTGTCCATAGAAGGGCATGACACAGCTGACAGAGCAGATGGCAGGGCATGGGAATTCTTATTGTACATTAGAGCATCTACCTGAGATACATTATTGAGGACATCTATGTGAAATACATTAATCTTTCATGACAATTTTATTGAATCACATCTAGAGTCTTAGGTAAATGAGATTTCTTCTGAAGTATATAAGTACATAGATACATACATAAACACATGTTTAGTGTCATCATTTTGAAACCAAATTTGTTTTAAAAGCATTAATTAACTGTCTGAATCAGGAGCATAGTCCACTTCACATAATCTTTTATTTCTATAGCTCTTCTCTTCTAGAAAGTTCAAGGTTTTTCATGAATGGTCTTCCTTATAAAATTCTGAATGTGAAATATTGGGATATTTTAATGAGGACCTACTGAATATCTATATGAAAGAATAGACGCAATTTTAAATGGATCCTTATCATTGAGTTCATTGCATTTTTCAGGACTGACAAATGCAACAGTCATGTTGTATAAGAAGCACAAAATGCTCCAATTCATTTTGTTTTATGCTATATATGAATTGCCTTTTTTACCTAACTCTGAGGGAAGGAAGAAAGGGAAAAAAAGCATTTATTAAGTACTTACTATGTGCCAGATACTATACTATGTACTTTGCAAATATTAGCTCATTGGATCCTTATTTGATATTATTATCCACATTTTACAGTTGAACAAACTAAGACAAATAGGTCATATGACTTATTCAGAGTCACACAGCTAGTAATATGCCTGAGACTGAATTTGAACTCAGATCTTCATGATTCTAGGCCTAGTACTCTATCCACTATGCTACCTATCTCTGACACAAAAAATGTATCAAATGCCTTGTACAAAGGGTAGAAGGTTGTACATAACCATTTAACATTAATAGAAAGTAACAGAAGAATGAAGAGAATGAGGAGGACCTTCATCTCTACCGGAATCTTGAAGTAGAAAACTCAGGTTAAAGCTACCTCCTCTATTCACTCCTTCAGAGATTCAGGGAAATTCCAAGAGAAGGTCTGCTCTTCCCAGCTTTTCCTTATATTTCTTGTCTTTTAACACACTCAGTAACATATTTTACTTATTTTTTTTATCCTAAAGTTTCCTTTACGTAAATGTAAATCCATATTAGAGCAGAGAGACAAACAAAATCTCTGCCTAAATGTTGGGAAATTTCCTAACAGAGATTTGAGTGATTCTGATAATACTTTTAACTTTTCATTTCATCAAGATTCTATAAAGAAACAGAGGAGGAGACCACATGGACCTGAGCAGATATCATGTTATACAAACACATACATACATACATACACATACACCTATATACATATACACATGTACACACATGTATTGTGCATATGTAGTTGGTTGTTGTCCTTTGTGCTCAAAGAGGACCACAATGGCATCATTATGTTAGAGTCAAGTTACAGTGTGTTCGACTGTGGCTGAGCTCAGAATGCTCTACCACAGGTCAGATACAAATAGTCCACATGAAGATTATGGTTGGATTCTCTAAATTTGTACATCTTGCATTGCTTTTTTCCTTTTTTCTTTCTTTTTTTTCTTTTTGTGAAGCAATGAGGGTTAAGTGACTTGCTCAGGGTCACACAGCCTGTAAGTGTCAAGTGTCTGAAGCCGGATTTGAACTCAGGTCCTCCTGAATCCAGGGCCACTGCTTTATCTGATGTGCCACCTAGCTATTCCCTGCATTGCTTTTGAGCTATTTCAATTCTGGTTTGTTCATAGAGCTGGGTGGTCCTGTGCCAGTGTCACGTGCCATGTCATGATATCAGTTCCAAAGTTCTTGGGTTTTTTTGTTTATTTGTTTTGTTGTTGCTTTTTGTAGGGCAGTGAGGGTTAAGTGACTTGCCCAGGGTCACACAGCTAGTAAGTGTCAAGTGTCTGAAGCCAGACCCGAACTCAGGTCCTCCTGAATCCAGAGCTGGTGCTTTTATGCACTGCGCCACCTAGTTACCCACCAGTTCCAAAGTTCTTAAAAGAGACTTTGAAAGTGTCCCTGTATGGCCTCTTTTGGAATGTATGTGTGTGTGTGTGTATAATGTAAGTATATGTGTATATACATTATATTCTATATGTATATGTGTTATGAGTGTATATGTTGTATTATATATGTATAATTGTTGTATATGTGTGTTTATGTGTATATATGGAAAGATAGATAGATAGTTGTAACAGGGTATTGCTTATTAAATCCTCAGAGATAAAGAAGATTGGGAGGAGAGAGTGGTAATGATTAAGCCAACACCCACAATCACCACAGGTTCAAATGCCTTCTCTAAGATTATCTTTAGGTCCTTTGCAGCTATTTTGCATATGCATAATTTGTTTGCATGTTATCTTTCCTATTAGAATGTGAGCTCTTACACAGTTGGAACCATGTTTTTGCCTTTTTGTATTCATAGAATTTAGCACAGTAACCAGTACATAATAAGTGCATAATAAGTGCTTGTTTACTGACTTACTCTGAAACAAACACTGGATTCAGATTCAGGAAATGTGTGTTCTGATCCAGGGCTCTGCTGTGTCACCTGTCACCTTGAACTCTTCATTTGACCTCTTTAGATCTTAGTTTTGTCATCTATAAGAGAAAGGATTGGATTAAGTGATCTCTACGTCCCCTTCCAGAACAATCATCCTAGCATAATTCATATGAAAGAACAAAATGGAAAACAAAACAAAAGAAAAAAACCTAACCTTACTTCCTGGGAGAATCTTGAATGATGAGAAGAAATAACAATTCCATTTTCTGTCCAGAAATACCCTAAAAATTATAGTCAAGGGAAAAACAGCTTAATTGTATATAACATAATTTGTTTTAATTATTTTTGTCACATAGATAAAACATATTCAAATATATTGCCAATTATACTGTTGAAAGATCCTGGCAATATCATAAGCCATTCTTAGAATTGAGCATAAAATGAATTCTCACCCTGAAGCAACAATAATGGTTACTCACTTTTCTTTAAAGTTTAGGGCTGAGCTAAGAGTGCTAAAGGTAGTAAACATTCAGATGAAATACATTTTGTCTATTCATACTTAGATTAGGTAATCTATATGAGATTACTAAAATGATAGAAAATATCCTTAAAAGTTAAGTATACAATAACATTTCTTTTCTTTTCTTTCTTTCTTTTTTTTTTTTTTGTGGTGCAATGGGGGTTAAGTGACTTGCCCAGGGTCACACAGCTAGTAAGTGTCAAGTGTCTGAGGTCAGATTTGAACTCAGGTCCTCTGAACCCTGGGCCGGTGTTCTATCCACTGCGCCACCTAGCTGCCCCCACGATAAAATTTCTAACAGTTTGTTAACATTATGCGATGTCTGAAGCTGAGAGTACAGGTTTTATTGGAGATTCGATTTCAGGTGTTGATCACATCCACAACTTTGAGATTCCTATCTTTCTTGCAGGATAAGGATTTAGAATTTGTGTTAGAAAGCTTTGTAAAGATTTATTACCATTTTTCTATAGCACAGTCAAACATATGCTGGCAGAGCCAGGCTGTTCGCCATGTACGTGAGATCCAAGCAGCTTTTCAATGTCTGGAAGAAATTGCAAAGTATAATAAATCACCATGAGTGGCTCTGGGAGATACGAAATCCATTTTGGAAACCTCCTAAACCAAGTCCTCCACTCCAGTAACATTTGGGGAACCCTTGAAGAGCATTTATAGAACCACAGTGGTCATAAAGATAAGGTATGGATGGGTTATAGCACTATTATCACTAAAAGGAAATGTTCTATCAACTAGATCAGAGAGCCTTCAAAATAGAACTTTTAATCTCATTTATTGATAAGGGATATGGGAGGTCCACTTACTCAAAGCAAAACAACAGGGGTTGGAATACAGGGAACTCTATATTACTATAGAAATAAGAAAGAGCACAAGTGATGGTGATGGTGATGGTGATGATGGTGGTAAATTAATTTTTTATAGAACTTGGTGGTTTACAAAGTACTTTCCTCATAGAAAAGAAGGCAATGAATACAGAGGCAACCTCAAGGCCAAGAAGAACTCGTTTGGTTCAGTCAGCTAGGTGGCCCAGCGCACAGAGCAATGGACCTGGAGTTAAGAAGATGACCAGAGTTCAAATCCAGCCTCAGACATTTACTAGCCATGTGATCCTGGACAAGTCACTTAACCTTGACGCCTGCCTCAGTTTCCTTGTTTTCTATAAAATGGGCATAATCATAGCACTTACCTAACAAGGTTGTTGTGAAGATGATGAGATAATTTTTGTAAAGCTCATATGAACCTTAAAGTACTATGTAAATGTGAATTGATGTGGTGGTGGTGGTGGTTGTCTTGGTGGTGAAGATGATGGTGATGATGCCCCACCTCTGACTCCTAGTAACTGTTTGACCCCATAATATCCCTTAATATTTCAATTCTCTAGGCCTTTGGTATCTCAAATGGGAATGGGGCTATTAAACCTTGCAGGCTGTTATTAGCTTAGAAAGCCACATGTTAACGTTATCTATGCTCTTTTGCATTTTTCTTTATTTTGTTACATATTTCTTAATTACATTTTAGCCTGGTTCCAACCTACTCCCATGGGGGCAGCTAGATGGCGCAGTGGTTAAAGCACTGGCCCTGGATTCAGGAGTACCTGAGTTCAAAGCCGGCCTCAGACACTTGACACTTACTAGCTGTGTGACCCTGGGCAAGTCACTTAACCCCCATTGCCCCGCAAAAAAAAAAAAAAAAAAAAAAAAAAAAACCAACCTACTCCCAGAATGCTAAGGGGCTGCAATGCCCTGCTTGTTTGACACCTCTGCTCTAGGCAACTGTATAAGACTTTATATTGCAAAAAAAAGTACAGATATTCAATGTTAGAAGAAATTATTTTCAGCAAGTTCCCTTTCTGCTCAAATCCCAGACTCTGTCATTTCTCTTGATCATTTTCCTCTTTTAATTCTTTAATCATCTTCCAACTTACTCCCTATATTAATTCAACCACAGGTCTGGTCCCTATCCTTCTTCACAATAGCTGAGCAAGGAATGTAAAACACTTATTATTTTCCTCATTTTTCAAGTAAGGACATTTCAAGATCGAGAGACATCAAGCGGATTGCTCAGAGTCACAAAGTCAGTAAGTGTGGGAGGCAGGACTTAAACCCTGGTCTAGTTCTCTTTCCATTGTGTCCTGTTAATCTCAATTTGTTTAGTTTTCTGTTTCCAATTCTGGTTAATCTAGAATAGGGATAAATTAACACTGGGGCTGTATGTAAGAAAGCAACCATGTCAAAGAAATGCAAAGCTTCTGACTTTAGAAAGGATTGTAAGAAGAGTCTTCCTTCATTTAATCATCCTTGGTTCCCAGGTACTGAAAGAGAAAATGAAGGTCAACTTTCTTTGGTACTCCAGTGTAGATTTGTATATCTTAAATATTGCAGTAAGAGAAGTTTGCATTTGATATTTAAGACTTTTTTCAAAAGATAAGTAGTTCTGCTCAGAAGATCTTGGCTTTCCTGTAGTATTTATAAAGAACTCTGTTTATCTCAGCATGGCATCATGTATAAAGAGCCAGCCTCAAAACCAGGAAGACTCAAACTCAAGTCTCTGCTTTGACACAAAGGAAGAAAGCAAGAAGGAAACAAGCATTTTATAAACACCTAGTATGTGCTAGTCTCTGTTCCAAGTGATTTATAAATATCACTTCATTTGATCCTCACAACAACCATTTTACAATTGGGGAAACTAAGGCAGACAAAGTGACTTATCTGGGGTCACTAGTCCAGTAGACTAACTAGCAGTGACTATTTATTAAGTGCCTGTTTTGTGTCAGGCATTGTGCTAAGTGCTGGGAATACAAATACAGAAAAGACAGTTCCTCCCCTCAAGGAATTTACAATCTAAAGGAGTTTGCAATCTAAAGGGAGAAAAGCTGAGGTACTGTGCACAGGGCCATGGAGTATTAGCCAAAGAAAATGTGTCTGATATCAGATTTGACTGAGGTCTTTCTGACTGAAATCTAATTTCTCTATGGACTGTACCATCTAGCAATAGCTTAGATGTCATGGTGTCCCATCTTTTGAAAGCACAGAGAAAAGTTAAGTGGAGGCATCTAGGTGGCACAGTGGATAAAGCACCGGCCCTAGATTCAGGAGGACCTGAATTCAAATACAGCCTCAGACACTTGACACTTACAAGCTGTGTGACCCTGGGCAAGTCACTTAACCCTCATTGACCCCCCCCCCCAAGTTAAACAAAGTCTTGAACCATTTGAGTATTGTGGAAGTCTACCACATGGGCTCATCATGTCTTACCCTGATCTTCATAAATTCCTTATATATTGGACCAGACTCTAAGTTGGTTCTCATGGCAGATCCCACTTTTGCCTCTCCAATGGTGAATCTGACAGTTGGGCCTGTTTTCTGATGTTGGCCCATTCTTTTTATTGTTTACCTTCAGACTTAACCAATACACACCTTTGCGAATTATCTCTGCCTTCTTTGACCTTGGTCCTTGACTGTCCCTGGGGGACTTCTAAGCACTAAACTGCTAAGTAGCCCCAGGCTGTGACAGCTTCAGCATGAGAGAGCCAGGAACCATCATCATTATTACCATCATCATTATCACCAAATAGTATTTATTAAGCAAGCATTCATGTGCACATGGCATTGTTCTGGGCGCTTTGCCAAGGGAAATTTGATAAAGAAGATTTTGCCTACTAGAGTTTACAATCCATAAATAGTATATATATGTTACAGCTAAAGTATAAGCCAACAAAATGCTCACATCAGCTGTGCCTTTTGGTTAACGTCCAATGTCTTTTCAGGGAATCAGCAGTTTCATCTTTATCCAACTAATGTTGATATTAGAGGTTTAATTCACGTAAAGCTTAACAAGCTCTGGTTCAGAAAACATAATTTCTCCATATATTGTGGTTCTTACTTAAACCTTCTAGATTGGGTTAGTGTTTTCATCATTAATCTTAACCATTTGTCTATACTTCCCAGAACATACTTTGTGGTCCTTTGTGTTTGAATATGACATTATGGGAAAGTACTACCTGTATTTATGCATGCTATTAATTTTTTTCAATTAGCTAGTTCTGTCCTGTACACCTTACTTGCCACAACATGGGTCTATCTCAGTTTGCCTTTTAGAATCATCCACCCAAACCCAAACCTCTTTGCTGTATATCAGGCTCTTCCATCACCTCCTCCCATTTTCAAGTTGTCCACGACTATTTCCAGTGTTGTGCTTCAACCTCTTGAATTATAGTAAAAAATACATAAATACAGACAAAAATAAAGGTATTTTATCAAGATGTAGAGGAAAAGGGTATTTTAGTTGCTTGTTTTATCATTATCAAAAGTCATTGCTTAAGCACCTACTTATGCTTTTTCTCTTTTATTATGGTAGTGAGTCTTTGTAGGGAGGCTCAAGGAGTTGTATGAGACCAACTAGGGAGTGAGTTGTAAGAGAGTTAAAGAATTAAGGGAGGGGTAGCTAGGTGGTTCAGTGGATAGAGCACTGGCCCTGGAGTCAGGAGTACCTGAGTTCAAATCTGGCCTCAGACACTTAATACTTACTAGCTGTGTGACCCTGGACAAGTCACTTATCCCCAATTGCCTCACTAAAAAAAAAATTAAGGGAAGAAGATAATTGAGAGAAATGACAGAATCTGGGACTTGAACAGATAGGGAAGCTATAATTGATGAAGTTTTGAGTTCATTATTTTGGGTAATGATAATAATAATAAGTAGTAGTAGTAGTATTTATATAGTATTTTAAAGTTTGCAACATACTTGACATACATTATCTCATTTGATTCTCTAGCAATCCTTGGAGGTATCATTATTCCTGTTTTGCAGATGAAGAAACTGAGAGAGGTTAAGTGACTTACCCAAGGCCACACAGTTAGTAGGTGTCTGAGATGAGATTCAAATTCAGGTCTTCTTGACTCCAAGTCCAGTGTTCAAGTGCACGATTAAGATATTTTATATAATGAACAATATGGAAATATACCAACTGTTTCTCCATGTTTTTTTTTTCCCCTTCAAATATATCAAGTAATATCAAAGTGTATATAGAGGGGTGATGAGGAGAACCCCTGATCAATTATATGAGTTCCTATCAATAAAGTAGATAAGATTTCAAGGTGTGGATCTTTGTTAGAAGGAACAACTCCTTTGGAAATAGTCATGCTCCCTAGTCCCACACTAAGAGAGGGGACTTCTCTGATTGGTTCCCCTAACTAGGTCTGATGATTGATTGGCTGAGGCCCTTATTTAGGAACTGCCCTTTCTGTAGTCCACCAGAGTAAAGCTTAACCTTTAACCCTTAGGACCCTTTTCTCAATTCTTCTCTTCCTTGTGTTTCTAGACTGAAGTGTAGCATGGTGGGGAAAGAGAATTCTATGGATATATCCCCCTTTCCCCCCAAAGCAATGACAATGCAAAGAAGAAACTCATGATAAACACTGCCTACACTTGCACAGGCAAGCTTGAAACTGGAATTTCTACACCTACTAATTCCTAGCTGCCTTCTGCGTTTCTGTTTCTTTTTGTGATCATATCCGTGACTAACAATCATACTCAGGGAAAATGTGATAACTGATTTCAACAATTTGAAGGAATGTCACATGGTGCAGAGATTAGGCTTGTCCCCAGAGGGCATAAGCAGAAGCCTGGGCGGAAATTGCAGGGGCAAATTTAGGCTTACAGTCAGGATAAACTTTCTAACAATTAGAAACTTCCCAAAGTGAAATAGATTAGTTCCAAAGGTGCTCAATTCCTCCTCTTTGAAGGTATTCAAGCAGAAGTTGAATTATCACTTGGTAGCTATGTTAACGGGGGCTCTTTTGGTGTATTGGTTGGATTAGAAAGTCACAAACATCCCTTCGTATCTTCCCTTCCCTCCTCCACCTCATATTTCCAGTCTTCTTATACCTTACTCCCTTCCAGGTACTCTTTGATCTAGTGACAATAGGCTCCTGGCTATTCCAAAAACAAGACACTCCATCTCTCTGCTCTGGGCATGTTCTCTGGCAATCCACTAAAACTGGAATGCTCTCTTCTCTCATCTCTATCTACAGGCTTCCCTGAATCTGTTTTTTGTGTTGTTTTTTTTTTTAAAGAAAATACCATTTAGTGCAAAGAATTGATATTTGAATTTTAATCATTCATCCTTTAGTAAGGATAAAGATCTTTTAAAAATTTATTTTCAATTCAGGGAACAAACCCAGCATTTACATAACACAGCACCATACACACACACACACACACACACACACACACACACACACACACACACACACACAAGATGATTGTACATGAAACTGCAAGTCTACCATGCTACTGGAAATCTACTTGCTATTCCTTCCAAATATACAGTCAAATTATTATGTAAATATCCCACCCTTTTTCTCCTTCACTCCAAACCCTAAAGATGGCTATCATTAGACAAATAGATGTGTGTGCATGTGTATTCTATACATCTATTTTTCCGTGCTTTCTCTTTAAGTCACAAATAATATCTCATCTTCTACAAGAAGACTTTTCCAACTCTTCTTAATTCTAGGATGTTTCTTCTTTTATTTATTTCCTATTTATCTTATATGTAGCTTTTTTTGTGCATATCTGTTTGTTTGTTGTCTTCCCCATTAGGCTGTAAGCTCCTTGAGAATGATCACTCTCTTTCACCTCTTTTTGTATCCCTAGTCTTTAGCACAGTGCCTGACACACAGTAGGCATTTAATAAAGGTTTTTTGACTGACTTCCAACTCTCAAATTCTGTGATTCTGTAGATCCAGAAACATCCTAGAGAAGAAATGGCAGGAAGTGGATGGGAAGTAGGGAGGAGGCAGAATGCTAATTATAGAATCATGTATCTTCATGTGGCATCTCAAAATTTCAGAGAAAGAGCATGATTTCTTTAATATGTTTCAAATCTAGAAATCAGGAGACTCCTCATTTCCCCTAGGTATTTTAAACTATACAATTTAAGTTATAGATACCTAAGCATTTCATTTTAATTAGACAAAGTCTGGGAGTTTAATGAATTATAATTCAGTCTGAGTTAATCTGTGGTATGATAGCCAAAAAAAAAAAAAAAAAGATAATGCAATTTTAGGCTGCATTGAAAAATACTGTCCAGTCCAGCAGGGCATTCTCTATTAATTGGTACCTGAATCTAGAGATCAGACAGAAACTTAATAGAACCATCTGGTAGTGACCCTGTGCTGCCTGATCTCTACTTGCTGTCACACAGACCCCAGCACAGGGACCTTTGTGGTACAAAGGAAGCAGCTTCCAGTGGGAGTATTCAAAAGACAGCTGATGTGGGAAATACCTTCCTTAGATGATATTTGCTAAAAGTGTCTCTTTGTAGTTCTTATAAGCAAATGGGAGGAAATTTTAAATACATTATTTGGTCTCAGATAAGTAAGCTTTTCTTATTCAGTATGTAATCCATTAAGCAGTAGTTTATATATATATGTATATATAAACATTTACATTATATATAAACATATATATATATAATATTTATACATAAACTATTTTTATGAGTTTTTCCCCAACTTTAGGGTTATTGTCTCCTATATTTCATATGTAAATGCAGGTTTAAGAAGGTTTGAGAAGAGTATGACTTTTCTTATACAATTGTAGACAATCAATCAAGTAGTATTTATTAACATTTGTTAATAATCAAACAATTACTATTTTTGACATTAGAATAACCAGACGTCAATTACCTATATGTATATTTATTGTAATTTTAAATATAACATATTTGTATCTAATGGTAGCCATCTCTCGGGTAGGGGATAGGAAAGAAAAAAAGAGAAAAAAGAAAATTGCATGATAACTTTATTATATGTCTAAAAGAAATAGCAAGTTGTACATAATAGATTTGCAGTTTCATGTACTGTCTTCACTTTTTTCTATTCTATGTAATGAAAATAATTGTTTAATTTTTAAGTTCAGAATAAAATAAATAAGATTTTAAAAATTTAAATATATATATATGTATTATAATTTTTCCTACTGTGCAAATATACTTAAAAACAAATGATTACATGCAGATATTTTAATTTGTTTTGTTTTGTTTTGTTTTTTTCAGGGCAATGAGGGTTAAGTGACTTGCCCAAGGTCATACAGCTAGTGTCAAGAACTCAGGTCCTCCTGACTCCAGGGCCAGTGCTTTATCCATTGTACCACATAGCTGCCCCCTTAAAGCATCTTTTACATATAAGCTATTTTCCTCACTTCTAAAATGGGAGAGGGGGGATAATAATAGTAATGGAAGAGGCTAAAAAGGGTTATCCATCCCCACTTCAATAGTATCCATCGAATAGGGTTGTTGTGAGGATCAAATGAGGTAACATTCATAAAGCACTTAGCTCAGTGCCTAGCACATAGTAAACACTATAGAAATGTTAGCTAATAATAATAATAATAATAAAATGCAAGGTTATGTCAGGTGATAAACATGCATATACAAAACAAAAACAATACCTGCCCTTAAGAAACTTACTTTCTATTGAATACATAATAGGAATTCAAAAAAAGATCTTTAGTGGAATACCCCCAAATCTGTCCTTTTGTTCTATATTGTTGAATATTAAGGCATATAGGTCATGTTTATCAAATATGCAAATGACACAAAGTTAAGAGGGACAGTGAAAGTTCTCTAAGTCAGATGGAGTATCTTATGTGAAAAATAGCAAGAAGGTCAGTGTCATGGGATCACAGAGTACTTGGAGGGGAGCGAAGTATAAAAAGACTAGAAATATAGGAAGAGGTTTCTAAAGAGTTTTAAAAATCTAAATATAGGATTTCATATTTGATGTTGGAGGTAATAGCGAGCTAGTGGAGTTTATCAAATATGAGGGTAACATGGTCAGACTTGCACTTTAGGAAGATCAGCTGATAGAGAATAGGGTGGAATGGAAAGAGATTTGATGCAATTTTTAAGGATAACAATTAGTTGTGTCTGCAAAAATCATTCCAGAAACTCTTAGATAATGGCTCTGAAAGTATTTTTTAAGTTTCTAACACCAATTCTTGGCTATTGTCATGAAGTAATTACATTAAAGTGGTTTGTTGTATCACTGTTTTGCAGGTGGTTTCCAAAGTAATTTGTTTACATTATTTTTAATTTTTCAGAATAGATGTAGTAAATAATATTTGTATCTTTTAGATGCAGCCTGCCAGCCTGCTCATTCTTCCTGTTACAAAGGAGTTAATCACTTCAATCTGAAACAGCTGTGACTAAATTCTGTACAGATAGAAACTAATGAGAGATAGACATCCCTAAAAAGCAATGTGAGGAAAATAATACCTTAGTGAGTGAAAGAGTTATGAAGTCTACACTGCATGAAGTATAGAGTGCAATTCACAAAAGGTTTTTTGGCTACTCCTTTCTGTTAAAGCTCAACCAGAACTAACAGGAGGTGAAGGGCAATAGCCATCATCTGCAAAGGAGAACAGTACTGTGGGAAAAGGGGAAGCAGGGTAGAAGCCAGACATTTCCAATCCATTGGAAAAAACCAAACATGACCCAAGTTAATAGAAGCAAATGAAGTCACACTGGACAGAGTGACAGGGAAACCAGATCTAAGAAGCCAGGGGTCAGAACCATGGAGGAGCTATATGTATGATTCTGGATCACTTTGAAGAAAATAATTTAAGTAATGCAGGTGACCATCCTGGAGCCTTAATTCAATGGGCTGAGTATAACAATTAGCCAAACTGTTATCTTAAGAACCTACTACATAGGAAGCCAGACACATGAAATATCCTGTTCAGTTGTTCAGCCACTCAGTCGTGTCTGACTCTTCATGACCCCATGGACCACAGCACTCCAGGCCCTTTTCTTCTCCTCTATCTCCTCTCATTAAGTGGCCAGAGTATTTAAGCTTCATTTTCCATATTTGACCTACCAGTGAATAGTCCGAATAAATTTCTTTAAATATTGACTCCTTGGTGCACAAGAGATTCTCAAAAGTCTTGTCTAGCACCATAATTTGAAAGCATCGATTCTGCAGTGCTCAGCTTTCCTTAGAGTTGGCCTCTCACAGCCATACATTACTACTGGAAAAATGCCTGTAAGTTCCTAGAGGCCAGGCAGTCTTTATTCAGTTTTTGTATCCCCAGTTCTTAGCATGGTAGGTACTCAATAAATGCTTATTGATTGACAAGAGAGGCACACACATTCATTATATGGGTGGTTTATTTGGGGGGGGGGCATTGCATGCAATGAAAACATGTTGTTTTCACTGAGCATATTGGAATTTTTTTTCCCTAAAACATTCCATTGATTTAAGGCCCTACAGTACAGTGGTTTAAATCCTGGCATGGCCACCTTCTCAAGCAAGCTTCTCTAGGCTTTAGTTTCATCTGTAAAATGGAGGACTAGGTTAGATGGTTCTCAAAGGTCCTTTCCAGTTCTAAATCTGTGATCTAATGATGAATGTAAATAAAATAAATAAAATTCAATGAAATCTTTCTAATCCTCAGGCCTATTTATTTAAATTGTTCATTTGAATATGCATTCTAGTTTGTGTGTGTGTGTTTGTGTATGAGAGCATAAGAAAGACAGAGAGAGAAAATATAATCGTGTTTAACTGCGTTATGTTAGTGAAGCAGCTGGGTAATGCAGTGGATAGGACACTGTGTGGAGCCAGGAAATCAGAGTTCAAATCCAGTCTCAGTCACATATCAACTATGTGACCCTGAGCAAGCCACTTAACTTTTTTGTCTTGGTTTTCTCATCTGAAAAATGAGCTGGAGACGGAAATGGCAAACTACTTCAGTATCTTTACTAAGAACACCCAAAATGGTGTCATGAAGAATCAGACATGACTGAAACAACAGAATTAGTGGGGTGGCTAATCCAGTCAATAATCCAAAAATCATTTAAAATTGGGCTTGTTAGTGATTGGAGATAGGACTTTAAATTTTCATTTTTCCATTAAATAGGTTGTACTGTCATCAGTTCAGAGTGTGGGAGATTAAAAGCTAGAGAAGAGAGGTATGTTATAGACCGTTGAAATGGATTCAGAGAGAAGAAATCTAGTGATGGATAAAAAATTGTTCATTATTTTTCAGTGATTGGGGGCATAGAAGAGATGTGAGAATGACCCTGCAGTGTCTTGGGTAAGCAAAATTGTGGTAACATGAACAGAGGAATACAGTGAAAAGAGGGATACAATGTTCAAAGTTGTCAAGTTGTATGGAGATAAAGAAGAACATGGTGTTAGAGCAGCTTCATCAACTCCTGAATCACAAGTATCCTTTGAGGAAGCACAGTGGAGGTCAGAGGGGTGCCGTGGCAAGAAGTCCCAAGAGAAAGCTATCATAGAAAAGGGGCAAAACTGAAATAAGCTTGTGCTAGTGAGGCCAATGTCAGAGTACTGTCAAGCAAAATGGGGGGTTTAAAGGCTGCCTTGTTTTCAGTGAACTGTGGAGTCCATGGGGCATAAATGAACTAAAGGAAAGAGGACTTTTTTCTGGACACAGCTCATTTTTCAATGGATCTCTTAGAAATTGTAGGCAGACAATTTTGTTTCTGCTTTGTGAATTCAGAGAACGTAGGCCATTCAACCTCAAACAGCTCATGATACCGAGCCATCAAGGTTTCAATGATAGAGCTTCCTGAGATGCCCCCAAACTCATACACGCCCTTTGATCTCTTCAAATTACCTCCCATCCTTGATGATTTAGATTGTTTGCAATGCTTTCACAGAGGACCTGACTGGAAGTAAGGCCAGAATAACCCCCTAAAAGCATCCCTGAAATTTGAAAGCAGATTTAGAGTGATGAGATTAGAAGATCTCTTTCTCAGAAATCTTAGAGAAATTGCTCTGCCTTGTCTGGAAAGTATTTATACATTTAAAAATTTTTATGTGAATCTTGTAGAATATTCCATAAGGCAGAAGTCAGGAGGGGATGGCAATAATCTCACCTTTAAATATAGATATTTTGGGTGAGCTTATAAGTCATTTAAAATTTGAGTCTTTAAACTAAAGTTTGTCTTACTTCAACTTTTTGAATTTCCGTGGAATAGTTCAGCATCTATTCATTTTTATGGTCTTAATGTAAGAGTAGGGCAAACAATCTGGGAATGACTCTAAATTGGGATGACTATAATGAAGACAGGGAGGTGGAGATGTTTTATTCTCTAGCAACCCAATGTGCCTTCCTTTTAGGACATTTGTGAAGGGGATGAAAGGATGACTGAACCCAAGAAATACTTTAAGTCTAGATAAGTGTATGGGTCCCTGGGAGTTATAGGTTAACTGGAAGAGGAAAGAAAATATTTTTTTTGACATTTTATAGGTTTGGATGTGCACTTTTATTCCTTTGCCTCAAGTTTCTCCCTATTCCAATCCAAATGGCTGCAAAAGTAATTTTCCTAAATTAGATTTGGTTGGGTGCTCCCTGTTCTCCCACCACCCTACCCTATTCCCACCCCCAAATCCAACTCCAGCATTTTCCTTTTATTTCCAGAATTAAACATAACTCCTGTCAGGCATTCAAAATTCTTCACAACCTGGCATCTTCCTTCTTTCCCAGACTTCTTATATGTTACTCTCTTTACATTAAGAGAAATAGAGGTTAAGTGACTTACCTAGGATCACACAGCTAGTAAATGTCTGAGGCCAAATTTGAATTCAGGTCTCCCTGCCTCTAGACCCAGCGCTCTATCTACTGGGGAAGCAAGGTGGCTCAGGATGGTGAGGTAATGATGAAGTCCAGGAGAGCAGAAGGGTAGAGAACTATAGCCACCCCTCTCCCCCATTTAGTAAACCACAGTGCCTCCCAATCACTTCCAGGATCAAATACAAAATTTTCTGTTTGAGTTTTAAAGAAAGACCTCCATAACTTGATCCCACTTCCTAGTCTTTTCTTTTCTATTCTTCCATTTCATTCCCCTCTACATACTCTACAATACAGAAACACTGGTCTACTTGCTGTTTCTCATGTACAGAGCTCCGTCTTCTAGCTCTAACCATTTACCCTGGCTGGCCCCTATGTCTAGAACTCTCTCCTTCTTCACCTTTACCTCCTAACTTCCCTGGCTTCCTTCTTGTCTCAGTGAAAGTCTCATCTACAAGAAGGCCTTCCCAGTCCTCTTTAGTATTAGTGCCTTCTCTCTGAGACCACCCCCATTGTTGTGGTCTCCCCCATTAGACTATGAGTGCCCTGAGAGCAGGAACCGGTTTTTGTGGTTTTGGGGTTTTTTGTATACACAACACAGCACAGTAACAGGCACATAATATATTCCTAATAAATGCTAGTTGACTGACAATAAACATTTTATTCGTTCATCCATTCATTTAGTTCTTTTGCACTATCTGTCCCTTATGCCTGAAATTCACTATGTCCTAACCTCCAATTCTTGGAATCCCCTAATTTCCTTTAAGATTCAGGATAAGCATCACCTCTGCAGGAGAACTTTCTGGGCAATGCTTTCCCCTTGAAGGCTAATTCTTTCTTTTTCCAATTTTTAAAAACATTTTTTTTAAGGTTTCGCATTCCAAATTCTATCCCTCCCTCCCTCCCTGATCTCCCCACTCCCTGTGGTGGTAAGCAATCAGACATAGGTTATACTTGTGCAATTATGTAAAACATTTCCATAATAGCCATTCTGTACAAGAAGAGTCAAATAAAAGGGGAAAATGAAAGAAAGTGAAAAATAGCATTCTTCAGCCTGTATTCAATTAATATCAGTTTTTCCCCCCTGGGGGCAGATAGTATGTTTCATCATTAGTCCTTTAGGATTATCTTAGATCACTGTATTGATGAGAATAGCTGTCATTCACAGTTCTTCATCAAATAATATTGCTGTTACTGTACATAATGTTCTCCTGGTTCTGTTCACTTCACTTTGCATCAGTTCACATGTCTTTCCAGATGTTTCTGAAATCATTCTGCTCGTCATTTCTTGTAAGACAATAATATTCTATCATAATCATATACAAAGGCTTTTTAGCTATTCTCCAATTAATGGTTGTCCCTTTGATTTCCAATTATTAGCCACCACAAAAAAAGAGCTGCTATAAATATTTTTGTACAAATAGATCCTTTTCCTTTTTAAAGATGTCTTTGGGATATAGACCTAGAAGTGATATTGCTGGATCAAAGGGTGTGTACAGTTTTATAGTCCTTTGACAAAGTTCCAAATTTCTCTCCAGGATGGTTGGATTAGTTCACAACCCCACCAACACTGCATTCTTGTCCCAGTTTTCCCACATCCCTGCCAACAAACAATATTTTCTTTTTGTTCATATTAGCTACTCTGATATGTATGAGATGGTACCTCAGAGTTGTTTTTACTTGCATTTCTTTGATCAATAATGATTTAGAACATTTTTATATCACTATAGATAGCTTTGATTTCATTGTCTGAAAACTGCCTTTTCATATCCTTTGACCATTTATAAAATGAGGAATGACTTGTATTTTCATAAAATTGACTCAGTTCTCTATGTATTTGAGAAATAAGACCTTTATCAGAGGTACTTGTTGCAAAAATTCTTGCTCAATTTTCTGCTTTTCTTATAATTTTGGATGCATTGGTTTTGTTTGTGCAAATTTTTTTATTTTATATGATAAAATTTGTCTGTTTTATATTTTGTAATGTTTTCTATATTTTCATTGGTTCTAAATTTTCCCCTATCCATAAATCTAACAGATAAATGATCCCATGCTCTCTTAATTTGCTTATGGTATTACCCTTTATGTGTAAATCATATACCCATTTTGACCTCATCCTGTTCTTTCTTTTTTAAAATACAATTTTATTTTATTTTCAGCTTCAAATTATCTTTCTCCCACCTCTCTCTATCCCTCACTGAGAAAGCAAGAAATGTAAAACTTGTATATACATACATACATACACACATGTGTGTGGGTATATTCAAGAAAAACAAATTCTTGTGTGAGCCATATCTAAAATATATGTGACATATCAATCTGTACTCTGAGTCCATCACCTCTATCTCTGGAGGTGGGTAACATGTTTCATCATGAGTCCTTTGAATTGTGGTAGGTCATTGCATTTTAACTTGCTAGGTGTTGGGTTACATAGAGTTTAGGAAGAACATAATTCTTTTTCACATGGATTTTATAATCTAGTAGTGGAAAATGACACATACAATGATAACAACAATGCAAAAATATGTATATTATTAGATAAGTGAAAAATAAAGCTACATCCAAAATCTTTGGCATTTAAGCCAAAATATTTTAAATTAATTCCTTGTGTCTACTTCATTCAGAGGTCAAATGTTTTCATAAATGAAAATATATTTTAGATTAATAGATAGATTAATTCCCTACTTGTTTGACTTATTTGTTCATTCTTCAGGAAGTATCATGTTTTCCACAGTGAATAATGCAAAAGAGAGGGTAAGGGGAATTGAAAACTTGGGCTTAGTTCAAGTATCATATTCTATTGGACTTTTCTGATCCTCCCAAGTATTAGTCACCTTCATTTTATATTGTATTTGTTTTTCTGTGTACATGTGTTTTCCCAGTAGAAGGTAAGCTCCTTGAGGGCAGTTCACCTTGTTTTGTCTCTGTATACCTGCCACCTAGTCCAGAGCTTAGTACAAAGTATTTGTTTTTTGCAAGGCAATGAGTGACTTGTCCAGGGTCACACACCTAGTAAGTGTCAAGTGTTTGAGGTCGGATTTGAACTCAGGTCCTCTTGAATCCAGGGCTGATGCCTTATCCACAATGCCACCTAGCTGCCCTTAGCACAAAGTATTTAATAAGTCCATGGTGAATTACTGTGAGTTATGTTATTATATCACCTTCCTATAAAAGAACCAAATCTATGTTAGTATAATTGTTACTTATTTT
Organism: Dromiciops gliroides; assembly: GCF_019393635.1. NCBI lineage: Eukaryota > Metazoa > Chordata > Mammalia > Microbiotheria > Microbiotheriidae > Dromiciops > Dromiciops gliroides. The sequence goes on along the minus strand of NC_057864.1, from coordinate 393,159,425 downwards.
TTTAAAAAACTCTCTGTATTATGGTACACTTTGATTCACCAATATGGGAAATAGTATTATAGGAGCCCAGTTAAGTGCATGCTAGAACCAGTTCAAACTGACTCACTAGAACTGATTGTTAAATTTCCAATGTATTCACACCTGAGAGTACAGCAAATGCTAAAAATCAGTTTGATTTATTGTGTTGTCCTTTGCCTAGCCATGAGAAAGTGATGGAGAAAATGTTAATGATGCAGCTTAAATTAAAAAGTGCATTATGTATATAGTTGTTTGAGAGCCAATTATTAAACACTCACCAGCATACTGCTGATCCCAGTACACAATGAAGAAGCATAAAATGTTCTTTTAAAACAGTGCCACCAGGGGCAGCTAGGTGGCACAGTGGATAAAGCACTAGCCCTGGATTCAGGAGGACCCAAGTTCAAATCCAGCCTCATAGACTTGATACTTACTAGCTATGTGACCCCCCCCCCAAAAAAAATAGTGCCGCCAGTTACACAAACCAGGTGGCAAAACCCAATCTCATCCTTTTATAATCACATAACATAGAACCATTCCCAGGTATCTGTATCATAAAGGGAAAGAGATGAATTGATATTCTGTTCCTTTAGTATTTCAAGCTATTTCTGTCATGGCAAATACATTCTGGATCTAATCTCAAATAAGGAGAGCACTTAAAAGTATATTTCTCTGATATTCTTTAGGCTAGAGAGGGGTCTTATTGAGTAAATTGTCTTCTGACTGAATAAGCAATTTAAGGAAATGATCTGTACAGTATCCAAATCTGTAAGAGCCATGAGCAGTAATAGTCAATTAAAAATCAAAGAAACAAAAATAGGATTGTCATAAATCTCCAAGCAAAGAGTTTTGTTCTAAGAAGGGGAGGGAAAAGTAACAATCATTTCAAGAGTGTCTACTATGTGTCAGGCACTGTGTTAAGTACTTTTACAAATATTACCTCATTTTATCCTCACAACAACCCTGAGAGGTAGGTGCTATTGTTATTCCTATTTTACAGTTGAGGAAACTGAGGCAAAAAAGTTAAATGCCTTCTCCAGGATCACATAGCTAATGAGTATCCAAGGTCAGATTTGAACACAGGTCTTCTTGACTCCAAGCCTTGCTCTCTCCACTGCACCACCAACTCCCTCTAAAAAAACAACCACAATAGTCTATGTCTACAAAGTGATTTGTAGTTATTAAATGTGCCCACATATGGGAACACACACACACACACACACACACACAGCAGAGTCCTACAAGATAAGCATTCAAGGAGTTAATTCTAGATGTGCAAAAGATAAAAATGGATTCATTCAATCAACGTTTATTAAGAACATACTACAAATGAACAAATGAAAAAAAATTAAATGTTTATTTGTGCAAAGCACACTCTCCAGGGCCCCCTGCCAAGAAAGCATTCAACCTTTCTGAGGTCGAATTGGCATCCTGGAAGTTGCCTCACAATTCATGGACTGCCTTTAAGTCATGTCAATCAGTGGACTTGAATGCTACCAGCCAATTAGTTTGGAGCTGTGTGTGGGGACCGCCTCTCTTCCGGTTCCCACAGGGAGCTTCCAGGGAAACTGAGTCAAGCCTCCTTCTCTCTGGGAAGTGGGACCTGCTAGGTGAAGGCAGATTTCTCTCTCTCTCTCTCTCTCTCTCTCTCTCTCTCTCTCTCTCTCTCTCTCTCTCTCTCTCTCTCTCTCTCCCACCCCACCCCCACCCTGCATAGATCTAAGCTGGGTTCTTTCTATTCTTTCAGAGACATGTGCTCTCTCTTTGCTAACCCCTAATACACTTTAATAAATGCTTAATGCCTGAACTGTTGCTGAAGCTCTTAATTTATAAATAATTACTAGCTAGTTCCCCCCCCCCAAAAACTGAGGGAGGGGGCAAGTAAAGTGATTTAGTTTTACTACCGTAACACAAGACAGTCTCTGGGGATCAACCTATCAAAGAGCACAAAATATTTGTATAGATTAAATTACAAAGTATTCCTTAAAGAAATAAGAACTAACTCAAATAGTTGTAGAAGTAGTTGGTGTTCATGGCTAGGTCATGATAATATAATGAAAATGATAACACTACCAAAATCAATGGACATTTTCAATGCTATACCAATCAAATTATCAATAGTTTACATTCTAGAATTTATTAAAATAGTAATAAAATCCATTTGGAAAAACAAAACAAAAATCTAAAATATCAAGGGAAATGATGCAAAGTTGGACTAAAAGGGAATAACACTTCTAGATCTTGAGCTATTATAAAGCACCAGTCATCAAAGCCATCTGATGTTGCTTAAATAATTGGTTGATCAATGGAACAGATCAGACAAGAGAGAAACAGAAATGATAGAACCAAATAACCCAGGGTTTGATAAAATGAAAAAACATAAATTGTCTAGGAAAAATTCCTTATTTGAAAAAAACTACTTGGAAAATTGGAAGACAATCTGGCAGAAATTAGACTTAGAGCAACACCTTACACCATATTTAACATGCATTCTAAATGGTTATGCAACCTTAATAATTTTTAAAGTATAATTTGTCTATATTAAAATTCTTTTAAAATTTTGAGTTTCAAATTTTCTTCTTCCTTTTAGCCCCTTTTTCACCTACTGAGAGGGCAAGCAATATGATATCAATTATATATCAGAAAAATGAACTTAAATTGCACTCAGAGTTCATTAGTTTTCTTTGAGGAAGTAGATAGCATTTTTCATCAAGGGTCCTTTGGAATTGACTTTGATTATTGTATTGATCAGAATAGCTAAATCTATCACATTTGCTCATTCTTACAATATAGTTGTTACTGGGTATAATGATCTCCTGGTTCTGCTCATTTCACTTTACATCAGTTCTTATATGTCTTCCCATGTCTTTCTGAAACCCTGCTGCTTTTCCCTTTTTCTTTGATCTTTTTAGGAGATAGACCTAGTTATTGGTATTGCTTCTCAAGGGGTATACACACTTTTATAGATCTCTGGACATACTTCCAAATTGTTCTCCAGAATGGTTGGGCCAATTCACAAATCAGCCAACAGTTCATTAGTGTACCTATTTTCCTACATCCCCTCTAGTGTTTGTCATTTCTGATAGGTGCAAAGTATTAAAAACCAGGTGAAAAAAATGTTCCAAGTGAGATAAGAAAAATGCAAATCAAAACAAACATAAGATTTTACTTCACAACCTGCCAATTAACTGAGATGACAAAAAATGGCAATGGTGCATGTTGGAGGGATTGTAGAATGAAAGAATTGGCATATGCAATATCACCTAGGATACTTATGGTTAGAAACAGAAATTGACCAGTCATGTAACAAGAACAAAAGATAATGAACAGGGTTCTATCATATATGGGGAAAAGAGTTGCTAAGTCATCAAAAAGCATTTATTAAGTGCTATGTGCCAGGCATTGAACTAAGTGCTGGATACATAAATACAAGTAGAAAGGAAGACATTCCTTGCCCTCAAGGAGCTTGCATTCTGAAGGGGGAAAACAACACATGGAAAGAATTGTTTAGAGGTGGGACAAAGTAGCTGGTGTGTGAATTCTATGGCTGGAGTAAGGCATTAGGATAAAGAGCTGAGGAATGGTAAAGGAAGTTCAGAACACAATCTGAAGGGGAATGAGAAATGCCTGACCTAGGTGCTCTCCTTAAATGGGGGTTCTGAGAAGAACCATACAATAAAAAGGAGAGGCCTCAGGGATGGGGGAGCACTTCCTCAATAAAGCAGATGCCAAGATCCCTGAGGAGGATAGCTGGATGGAATACTGTATCTCTTGAAGGCATGAGCTTTTCAATTTTATCTTTCTATCTTTGGTGTCTTGCATAGTACCTAGCATGTACTATGCACTTGTTTTGTTTACTGAATTGAATTATTGAATATTGCTAATAGAACAAAGAGTCAGGACTATAACCTAAGTCCCCTAGGACTGTTTCCACTACATTAAATTGTCCATAGCCATAAAATAGATAAAATGGAGAAAGTAGAACATTATTTTTATTAGGAAATTTTCAAATTGAAGCCATTCAGAGATAGGTTCTATTTCAGACAGGTACAAAATTTGGCTTTCCAAAATCAATCTAACCCCTAGACTCTCTTATTTTGGAAATTTCTTAGAATTGGTTTGGGTGCATGTGTATGATTTCCAAAATTATATACCTCAGATATTGATTTGATAAAAGTGGCATGTCCCTGTGAAATTTTTTTGGTAATTTCTAGAAAGAAAAAGGAAGTGAAAATCTTCTTATTTGAGTATGTTGGATTATTTTTTTTTAGGTTTGTCTCTCTGATTTATTTTTTTATTTTTTTAATTATTAAAGTATTTTATTTTTTCCCATTACATGTAAAGATAGTTCTCAACTTTTTTTTTTGAAGTGACAAAGGCGTTATTTTCTTCTCATGAGAAGGAGGCACCCTAGTGTGCAGCTAGTGGGTGCCCGGAAAAGGGGGCTCGCAGGCCCTGTTTTATACCCTAGTCCCTAACACAAATACACCCTTCCCTTTTTCATCCATGGTCCAATTACTCAAGGTCAACTTTTGTTTATACAAGCTTTCGGATAATTTTTTAAAATCTTATTTCAACTAGACACAGAACAAAAGCATTTTCTTTGTTTCTATGTTGTTTGAACATCTGTTTTGATCTACTTTGTTTAAGGTTAAAAGTTTGTGTAAGCTTTTTCTCCTCATTTTGCATTTTTACCTGATTTTCACCTTTCTTGATACTTATTTATTGTCTCATTTACAGAGATTGTTAAGTTGCTTTACTTGAGTAAAAGATTTTACAATATACGTTGACATATACCAAAGCACATAAAGAATTCTCCAATATGTTTTTTTCTAAGGGAAGGATAAAACACAAAGAAAACAAGAAGAGAGAAGATTTTGTTAAATGAGAAACCATTAGCAAGGACAGATTTTCATCCACTAATCTATCTCTAGTACTTGGTAAAACCAAGCTCTTAGAGGTAGTGAATGAGATAAATGTTCACTAAATGTGTCAGCAAAGGCTATAATCTGGTGATTGTCTACAGAGGCTATGCTCTGGGAGTGAGTCTTCATTCTGTCCAGGAAGGTGATAAAGCTCTTTAACAAAACTTCAATCAGAAATTGAACCTTTTCTTGAAGGAAGTACTATTTAAATCCATGGTAAATTTTATTGTACTTCCAGCCAACTTGACATCTTCAGAAAGTTAACATTTTTTCCCCTCTAAGGTATAAAAGATTAAAAACATTTGTGGTCATCTCTGTTAGAAAGAATGATTCATGATTTATAAATCAATGTGCTCTAATCAGAGTAGCTTCCTCAGCTGGAGTTCTTTATTCCTACATAGCAGAAAACTAACGATGCACAAGGACATTAGCCCATTGAATTCACTTAGTGACTAATAAAAGAAAATTTCCCCACCCCTATTCACTATGGTTGTCTTTGAAGCAGTTAGAAAGTGGACTATATTATAAATCCCACATAAACTACTCCAAGCTCAATTAATAGTCATTACATTTCTCTTTCTATTTGTTTCAAATTTATTCTAGGGATATCCTAGGGGAGAAATAGTGACTCTCCTGGACAAAAAGCTGGGCCCCAAATCAGCACAATTTCAGTTGTTCACATGCTGTGTAGGTATAGCTAACAGATAAGATAAAAGCCCAGGGTTCTTCCAAGGTTATCCTATTTCTTGCTTTCTAAGATAAGGATTTTTCTTTCTTTTTTTTTTTTTTGGTGAGGAAATTGGGGTTAAGTGACTTGCCCAGGGTCACACAGCTAGTAAGTGTCAAATGTCTGAGGCTGGATTTGAACTCAGGTCCTCCTGAATCCAGAACCAGTGCTTTATCCACTGTGCCACCTAGCTGCCCCTCTAAGATAAGGATTTTTAATCACCCTCACATTTGGATATTCCCTCTGATTCATTCCCTCTTCCTACTCTCTCTGGACACTTGAAATGCAACATGGTATTTCTCCTGAAACTGGAAGTTTGGATGAGGTAAAAGTTGCTGAGCCTGAATTCAGTGGGAATACAACAAATGTCATCTCTCACTCTCTCTGTCTCTCAACTTTGAAAGTTCCTTTGCTTCCCAGAAAGCTGAATGGGGGAAGGGGGACACCCTCATTTCCTACCAGCCTATGTGAGAGCCCATGGCTATCTCTTTATATTTATTCTTTCCTGATCTTAGGTGAACATGTATCCCAAAATGGAAGGTGACCTTTTGAGTTCAAGAGATTCAAAATTCCCAGTAGATATCCCATCAGTGGTTAGAGCTGAATGATTTCAATAGCCAATAGTATTCATTGAAGTGGTAGAGAGGCTTATAGAAGAAATATCTTCATCAGGAGTGGAAAGACATAGTGAGGACAAATAGATGCAGAGCAATAGAAAGGTGTTGTGGGCTTCAGGTAGTATGTTCCCTCATAACAAAGAGAAATACCAGCTATTGATTCAAGAAAAGTATTGATCCTGGGAGCCTAATTGAATGGTCTGGCCAGCAGATAGCTAAAACAAATTTCGAAAAGACTCTTCAAAGGAGAAAAAGGACTTCTAGGGCCAGGATTTTTGAGGTACCCCACCACCAAAGATGTTCTTCATGGATATCCCATATTACTATTGCATTTTAATAATAATAGCTAACATTTATGTAGAGCTTAAGTGCAGCTAGGTAGTGCAGTGGATAGTACAGGGCCTGAAGTGAGGAATACTCACCTTCCAAAGTTCAAATCTGGCATCAGATTCTAGCTGTGTGACCCTGGGCAAGTCACCTAACCCTGTTTGCCTTAGTTCCCTCATCTGTGGAATGAGCTGGAGAATCAAATGGCAAACAACTCCAGTATCTCTGCCAAGAAAACCCCAAATGGAGTCACCAAGAATTGGACGTGACTGAAACAACTGAACAATAAAAACATAAAGCTTACTCTGTTCCAGTTATTGTGCTAAGCTCCTTATAATCATTATCTTTAAGTCTGATAATTAAAGCTAATTAAATATGGAAGGCTAAAATTGTTCTTGGGGAGCATATCAGTTGGAATTCAAGAGCTTTATTCCTAGAAATACAGTCCCTTTGATTTACTGCTAGAACTATGCACGAGTAGTAATGAGCCTTTTTAGAGATCTCAGACTAAGTGTGAGTGTAGACTGGGGAAGTAGTCCAGAGAGGCTACAATATCTCTCTCCTTTCTCTTCCTCCATCTCTCCGTATATGCATTTTGAAAAAACTCCCTAGCTATGGCTAACCGCATTTGACCTCTAATATATTTGTAATATAGAGGTCAAAATATAGGTACAATTTAACTTTATATAAACCCTTTTAACTTCTTTTCTCCAAGGGACAAAATGGTATTCGTTTAATTCTATTCAACAAGTATGTATTAAATGTCTCCCAAGTTCCAGGAGCTGTCCTAGGTGCTAGGAATATACAAATAAGAGGAAACGGTCTCTGTCCTCAAGAAACTTCTATTCAAGTTGATGGAAATAGATGTACAGAGTAATTTGAGGAGAGTATTAACAACTAATAATCCCTTTTACAGAAGATGGCACTTGAGCAGAGGTGAGGAGGGGGACAACTATGGTCATAGAGCAGAGCCTGTAGAAGACATGGAGACAGGATTCCTGGGGTGTGAAATGCTAGTGGAGGGGCTGGATGATTAGGAAGCAGAGTAGAATGAGATTCCATGGCAAGAAGTTGAAAGTAGCAGGAGGCAAGAGTCTCCAAAGTGGCAAATAGGAAAGCCAGGCTCTGAAAGGGTGGAGAGTAGGAGTGGGAGTGGGAGAACTAGAAGATAGGATCATCCACTTACATTGACAAATGTGCCAGCTCAGTGTCTGGAGCACATAGTCCTCTCAGCCCTTGTGTGGCTTGTTCCAGCTGGGTAGGGGGCCCAATCTCTTGATGGCTTGATTGCTCTGGTCTGATTTCTCTACCTCAGAGAAATCTGAGCCTATTGGAATCCATTAGAAATATTTCTGTGAGTCCCCTAGAGAAAGGCAGAATATGAAATAAGATGGCTTTTATTTATACAGTATTCTTAAATATGCCCTTGAATTTGTTTCTTTGCTACCCATTGCCTCTAAAAAGGAAATTATATATGTGTATGTGTGTGTATATATGTATACAGATACATGTATATGTATAGTATGTGTGTTATGTCATGATATGTTATATATTATATATAATATAAACTTTCCTTTTAAAATAGTATTATTTGCAAATCAATAGGCAGATAGATACTTGACATCTTCAGCAATAATGGCTCTAATTTCTGTTCTCCTTTCCACTAGCTCATATCTGTATCTTGCTTTTAGTAGTATTCCATGGTTATTATGTGGGAAAGGAAGGAGATGCCTCTTTTCTCTCGGCCCTTTTGTCTTCCCCAAAGCAAACCTCTTTTGGCCCAAGAGTCTGATCACTAGTAGTAAGAACAACTGTTTATCCCTTAGGTTGGGTACTGAGACCAACAACAAAGAATAGAAGTAATCAAAGTAGAAAGCCAAGTTCTGAGGCAGACAGAGAGAGGGAATTGCCAAGCCAACAGCAACAACAGAAGCAGAAGTTGAGAATTTGGGACAAGTCAAGTACATAGGGATAAAAAATCCAGGAAAAAGAAAAAGCAACAGGGCAGATCACAAAGTCAGGAAAGGCAAATCAAGCTGGAATTACAGCTCTCAACTGAATGATACTTGCTTAGCTGAGAGTGCACTCTAGTGGAATGTTTTTGTTGATAGATAGATTGGTGCATGCTGCATGTTATACCTGTAACCAGGGTGGGATGACTTAAGATTTGCCTTAGGGCATATGAATTTAGACAGAACTGACAATACTTGTGGCCTTTCAATATCAAAGAAACATCTGAGTTGAGTCCTGCTGAGCAAGATTAATTTGTTATGACATATTCTTTCTGCTGGCAGCATGGTATGTGAGATCTTTGGCCCCTGGCCCTAATTCACTTCTCCCCCCTACTATTTCCTGTTGTGAGTCTCTCATTGTTACAAGGCCTGTGCCTAGAAGATAGCCCAGGATTTCTCTCTACTACAGGATTGTGTCCTGTAGGCTCAGCCACCCCCTCATATCCAAGAGCCACATGACATTTATTTTTAAAAAGTGATTTAGGGGAAGTTAGGTGGTGCAATAGATAGAGCACTGGCCCTGGATTCAGGAGTACCTGAGTTCAAATCCAGCCTCAGACACTTAACACTTACTAGCTGTGTGACCCTGGGCAAGTCACTTAACCCCAATTGCCTCACCCTCCCCCCCAAAAAAGTGATTTAAGGGCACATTTTTCTTCTTTTTGTCTGATATAAATTTTGTGTAGGGCCCCACAAAGAACAAAAATTGCTACATACAACTCTGCCACATGTTTACCTTCTCTTTGTATCTTTTTTCTCCTCTTAGAGACAGAGAGTAGGCTTTCGGAACTTCTGTTGGGTGAAAAAAAAATAACCTATGAGGACTGATGTGTGCTTTGGCTTGCAACTCCAGTATGCCAAAGGGAAGGGCCACTCCTGAGCTTGACCTATTGGTGTTTTCTCCAGGAAGAGTGTCTCATTAAGGCCTTACTTTAAAAATTCTGGTTCTAGGGACAGCTAGGTGGCACAGTAAATAAAGCACTGGCCCTGGATTCAGGAGGACCTGAGTTCAAATCTAACCTCAGACAGTTGACACTTACTAGCTGTGTGATCCAGAGTAAGTCACTTAAACCTCATTGCCATGCCAAAAAACAAACAAAAACAGAAAGAAAGAAAGAAAATAATTCTGTTTCTAACTCATTTATTTTTAAGAAATTTTTTCTCATGACCAAGATCCATTTTCAGTCCAATAAAATAATCAATCAACAGTATTTATTGAGTGCCCTCCCCACTTTATCCAGATTCTTAATTGTTTTGATATGCATGGTCCTATTTACCTTTCCTCAGAGTAAAGGATGATGGATGCTTCTATTGGTTTTCAGCTGCTGAGAAGATTGTCTTTTCCTTGGCATTTGATAATTGTATTTAGCAGGTTCCATGTTCATGTTGTTTGTTTTCACTTTTAATTATTATAATCCAGTATAATTGGTTTCTTTGTAATGCTATGTCCTTTATGAGTTTAAAAAACAAAAAAACAAAACATGAATGGGACAAGGGTCAATAAGTTTCCCCAGACTGCCTAAAATTAAAATGATTTAAGAAATCCTAATCCAAAGGAATCTTGAAATTCAATTTAATTTAACATGTATGAGTAGAGTACTTGCTTTGTGCTTGCACTTTTTATGTACTCTGGCCTCTCTCTCTCTCTCTCTCTCTCTCTCTCTCTCTCTCTCTCTACACACACACACACACACGCACATATATTTCCATTGGTACATTTTATTATTTTTTAATTTTTTTATTAATTTAGATTTTTCTCAATTACTTGTAAAGATATTTTTTGAGTTCCAAATTTTTTCTTCCACCCTCCCTTCCCTCCCAACTCTCAGAGCCAATATTCAATTTGACATAGATTATACATTACAATCATGTTAAACATATTTCCATGTTAATCAGAACAAAAGGAAAGAAAAAAACTAAGAAAAAATAAACAAGAACAACAACAAAAAAGCAACAACAAAAGTCAAAATAGTACGCATCTATCTGCATTCAGACTCCATAGTTCTTTTTCTGAATGTGGAGAGCATTTGCCACCATAAGTCTTTTGGCATTGTCTTGGATCATTGCATTGCTGAGAAGAGCCATATCCATCATAGTTGATCATCACAAAATGTTGTTGATAGTGTGTACAATGTTCTATTGGTTCTGTTCATTTCGCTCAGCTTCAATTTGTGTAAGTCTTTCCAGGTTTTCCTGAAATCCATCTGCTTATCATTTCTTATAAAGTAATAGCATTCAATTACATTAACATACCACAACTGGTTTAGCCACTCACCAACTGATGGGCATCCCCATAATTTCCAATTCTTTGGTACCACAAAAAGAATAACTATAAATATTTTTGTAAATGTGGGTCCTTTTCCCTTTTCCGTGATTTCTTTGGGATATAGACCTAGTAGTAGTATTGCTGGATCAAAGGGTATGCACAGTTTTAAAGCCTTATCCAAATTGCTCTCCAGAATGGTTGGATCAATTCATAGCTCCACCAACAGTACATTAGTGTTCCAGCTATGAGTTTTATTTATTAATTCCATAGTTTTCTCTTACTTTAGATTTTATTAAGTTCACCTTTACTTTTCAGAATTTCCAATTTGGTGTTTAATTGGGGATTTTTAATTTGTTCTTTTTCTAGCTTTTTTTAGCTGCATGCCCAATTCATTGATTTCCTCTCTCTCTATTTTATTCATGTAGGCATTTAGAGATATAAAATTTTCCCTAAGTACTTTGGCTTTTGCCTTTGGCTGCATCCCATAAGTTTTGGTATGTTGTCTCATGAAGTTACTGGTTGTTTCTATGATTTGTTCCTTGACCCACTCATTCTTTAGGATGAGATTATTTAGTTTCCAATTCATTTTTGGCCTGTCTTTCCATGGCCCTTTATTATATATACTTCTTATTGCATCATGATTTGAAGAGGATACATTTACTATTTCTGCCTTTCCACATCTGACTGTGCAGTACTTATGCCTTAATATATGGTCAGTTTTTGTGTATGTGCCATGTTCCACTGAGAAAAAGGTATATTCCTTTCTGGCCCCATTAAATTTTCTCCAGATGTCTATCATATCTAACTTTTCTAAAATTCTATTCACCTCCTTAACTTCTTTCTTAATAATTTTGTGGTTAGATTTACCTAGTTCTGAGAGGGAGAGGTTGAGGTCCTTCACTCATATAGTGTTGCTATCTATTTCTCAGAATACACTTATACCCACACCTTCTGTCTGTGTGTGCTCATCCTATCTGCTTTAATAAAGATATAGTTCTTGGGGTGGCTAGGTGGCACAGTGGATAAAGCACTGGTCCTGGATTCAGGAGTACCTGAGTTCAAATCTGGCCTCAGATGCTTGACACTTACTAGCTGTGTGACCGTGGGCAAGTCACTTAACCCCCATTGCCCCACCAAAAAAAAAAAAAGATATAGTTCTTAAGAATTACAAGTATTTTCTTCCCATGTAGGGATGTAAATATTTTAACCTTATTGAATAACATGCTTCCATCCCCCTCTCTTTTATCTTTTCATGTGTCTCTTGAGTCTTGTATTTGTAGATTGAAATTTTGGGTCAGTTTTGGATTTTTCATTAGGAAAGTTTTAAAGTCTCCTCTTTTACTGAATGTCCATCTTTTCCCCTGAAAGATTATGATTAATTTTCCTGGGTAGTACATTCTTGATTGTAATCCCAGTTCCTTTGCCTTCCAGAATATCATATTCCAATCCCTCCAAACCTTTACTATTAAAGCTTCCAGATCCCGTGTAATTCTGATAGTTGTTTCTTGATATTTAAATTGTTTCTTTCGGGCTGCTTATAGTATTTTCTCCTTTATTCAATAATTTTGGAATTTAGCTACAATATTCCTTGGAGTTTTCCTTTTGGGGTCTCTTTTAGTAGGTGATCAGTGGGTTCTTTCAATGGCTATTTTATACTCTGATTCTACAATACCAGGGCAGTTCTCCTTGATAATTTCCTGGAATATAGTGTCTAGACTCTTTTTCTTATCATGGCTTTCAGGTAGTCCAATAATTCTCAAATTACCTCCCCTGGACCTATTATATAGGTCAGTTGCCTTTCTGATGATGTATTTCTTATTTTGTCCTATTTTTTCATTCTCTTGAATCTGTTTGACTGATTCTTGGTGTCTCACAGAGTCATTAGCTTCCGTATTCCCAATTATAATTTTAAGGCATTATTTTCTTCAGTAAGCTTTTGTACCTCTTTCTCCATTTGACCAATTTTTCCCCCATTTGGTCAATTGTATTTTTTAAGGAATTGGTTTTTTTCCCCCAGTTAATTTTTGTGCTTCCTTCTCCAAGCTGTTGACTCTTTTTTCATAGTTTTCTTGCATATCTCTCATTTATCTCTTTTCCCATTTTTCCCTCTATTTCTCTCATTTAATTTTAAAAATCCTTTTTGAGCTCTTCCAGGAAGGCTTTTTGATCCTGAGACCAGTTCATCTTCCCACTTGAGGCTTCACATGTAGGCATTTTGAGAGTATTGTCCTCACCTGAATTTGTGTTTTGGTCTTCCTTGTTGACACAGAAGCTCTCAATGGTAAGGGTGTTTTTCTGTTTATTACTCATGTTGTGGCTTATTTTTTTTTTTTACTTTTAAAGTTGAGGTCTACTCTTGGGGCACAGGGGCCACTGTTGTAAGGTTCTTTTGTTGGTGGATAGGGGCCTGGTCACTGACTTTCTGCTCTGAGGCCTCTGTGGCTTGCAGATTCCTTACCACCCTAGATCTGCTCCCTGTGCTGGGATGACTTGGCCTAGTTGTGTTTGTCCTGTGGGTGGTTTTCTATCTGGCTCTTTGCCATCTCAACTTGGGCTAGCAGGTCTTCCAACTGGCCTGATGCACCACAATCCTGCTGAGCCAGGACCAAGGGACCTCAGTTACTGATCTTTGCTCTGACCAAGAGCCTCCAGACAACTTGCCCAGACCCCCTCCAAGCTGTGCTACACTGAACTGCACCTTCTCCCCTTTCACCTAAGTGAGACTGACCTTTCCCTAAAGTCTTCTATATTATCTCAAGTTGGAAGATTGTGTCTCTCTCTGTTTTTGTAGGTTCTTTAGTTTCAGAATAAAACACACACACACACACACACACACACACACACAAAGAGTAGCCTCCATGAGATCATTGATTTCAGGCATTTTGCAAACCAAAAAATCATTTCACTTGTTAATGAAGGACCATATATTTTCTTTTTTTATATTTCTTTTTACTTTTTTTAGGGCCATATATTTTAATAGGTGATCAGGCTCAGTGTTTCAAGGTATATTATTAGCTTGAAGTGCATGTAGAACTTTTTGATTTTTGAAGTTTTATTTTCCATTTTTTTCTCTCATTTTTTGATGGATACAAAGTAATCCTTGATAATTTGAACTGAGATTCTTTTATAGATGAGAGACTTGCTCTTACATGGATATCACATTTGTTATTAGGCACTGAAATTATAAAATTTAATGACTATGAAGTTTTAGGTATTTTTTTTTCTAAAAGTGAAGGGTGGATTTTATCAATCAGTTAAATGTACCAAAAGTTCTATGAAATAAGTCTTTTCTTGTACTTTAACTATAGTGTGGTATTCAGGTTTTCTTGCATTTGTCAGTTTTTACAGCTTGTTTTCCTTAAATTATATGAGCTATTGGTAGCTAAGCAGAGACTCAGGAAGACAGAGAAAGAGAAGTAAGTGTCTGAAAAGGAAAAGTGGCAACTTGGTACTTTTTCAAGCAGACCATTTGTCCAGTGCATAGAAATTAGGGCATATGCTCACCTCCAACACTTATTAGAGAATCATAGGGAGAATTATATGAATAAATGTCGAGTGATATAATAAGAACTAGGAAAACAATATACATGATGACCACAATAATGTATGAAGAAAGAATAAGAAAAGAAACAACTGTATGATTGTGACCAAGTTTAATTCTAGTGAAGAGATGAGAAAATTAATTTCCCTTCTTTGCAAAGGTGGCAAATTATGAGTATGGAACAATATAATGCCTGGCATATAGTAGGCACTATACAGGGGCTTATTCCTTTCCCTTCTCCCGTTCAGCTGATGTTAGTCTTGCTAAGCAAACTTTTTTTCTCTTTTTATCCTTTGTTATAAAGGGATATCTTCCCAAGATAGGCCCTTTAGTCCCTGACTATCTCTTCTGTTTAATATTTATTTCCCTGAACACAGGTAAGGAGAGAAATATATTCAGAAATGAAGTTAATATATTTTAAAAGTTATCGGGGCAGCTAGGTGGCACAGCAGATAAAGCACTGGCCCTGGATTCAGGAGGACTTGAGTTCAAATCCGGACTCAGACACTTGACACTAGCTGTGTGACCCTGGGCAAGTCACTTAACCCTCATTGCCCCACAAAAAAAAAAAAAGTTATCAACAAAAAATAGAATCCTAGCAGTGCTTTTCATAGTAACAAAAAATAGAAAAAGTAGGTGATCATAAATTGAGAAATGACTGAATAATTGTGGTATGTTAATATCATTATAGTTTTAAGGAATGAAGAATATAAGGAAGTCAGAAAAAGATGAGAAGATTTGTATGAATTGATACAAAGCAAGCAGAAAAATATACACAGTGACTATAATAATACAAATTAAGATGACACTAAAAGGCAACCAAATTCAGATTAATTGCAATGTTGACCAGTTGTCCCTATAAATCAGGTGATAAAATACTTATCCCTTTTAAAAAGATATAGGTAGGAGGCTTTATGAATAATTATTTTCGTCCATCTGTTTTACTTACCTGTTTTTCTTTATTACTCTGAGGCAAAGTTAATGAAAGACAGCACCACCCTCAAAAAAAAATTAATGATATAACAATAAGCACTAAAGTTATCAGAGGAGAGAGAAATCAATAGCAGTTAGAGAAGTCAGAGAAGGTTTCCTAGAAGAAAGGAGACTTGAATGGATAATTATCATGTTTGGATTAAGAAAGTAGAAAAATGAAATGGACATTTTAGGTAAGGGAAGCAGCAAAAGAAAAGGCATGGAGACAGGAATGAGGAGGCTTTGAAGAGATCATCCTGGTTAGAGCAGAAGGAATGTATGGTGAAACTGGAGAAAAGAAGAACCAGAGTTCTTTTTTAAATTTTATTTTTAATTTATGGAATAAAATAAGCATCCCACACCATAAATATGATAAAAATATGATTGTACATGAAGCTGCGAATCTGCTACACACAACTTGCTATTCCTTTCAAATATACAACAAGGGGCAGCTAGGTTTCGCAGTGGATAAAGCGCCGGCCCTGGATTCAGGAGTTCCTGAGTTCAAATCTGACCTCAGACACTTGACACTTACTAGCTATGTGACCGTGGGCAAGTCACTTAACCCCCATTGCCCTGCAAAAAAAAAAAATTAATTAAAAAAAAAACACAAATATACAACAAAATTATCATGTAATTTTTTTTCTTTTTTCCTCCCCCTTTAACCCTACCCAAGATGACTGCCATTAGACACAAAATAGGTATGTGTGTATATATGTGTGTGTAAGTATATGTATATGTATACATGTATGTGTATTCATGTATATATAATTATAATCTATATACTTCTGTTTATCAATTCTTTCTCTGGATGCATAGTATCTTTCCTCATATGTTCTTTACAGTTAATTTGGGCATTATATAATTTGGGTATTTGCTCAAAGTCATTCTTTAAACAATATTGCTGTTACAGAGCTCCTTTTTTCAGGTAAAAACTGAATCCTTTGTCTTCTACCACAAGTGAGTTACCTGAAATAAGACCAGAGTTGATTTTCAAATTAGTCTCTTCCTCATTGATCCACAATACTAGACAGGGATTATAGCATTAGTAATACAGAAGTCACTTGCACCAAAAGTTTCAATGAATTTTTTTTGTTTGTTTGCATTTGAAGGGGCGTCTGCTTTTGTGAGAACCTACCCTCATAATGGGGAGCCTATAAAATAATCCTGCTTTCCATTTTATTCTCAATTCAGCTCACCCTCCACTTCATACTTCAAGGAGGGTGATGGCATTGATCTCTGCCATGGTGTAGATTACAATGCATGTATGACGTCTTCCTGTGTGATTCTTGCCCATGTCCTTCTGTAAATCTCCTGCAAGTGTTCTAGCCAAGATACTAGAGGCCTGCCTCTTTAGCACTAAGGCTGGAGATCCCTGTTTTACATCATTCACACCTAGACCAGCCCACATCCTGTTCTAACTACATATTTCCTATGAGACATTTTATGACACCTTGTATATGGAAAGCATTCACTAGTCATGTACTATTTCCTCTTTATAGAATCCAAGATTAGAGCTATAAGAGAAATTAGTGACCTTAAACTAAATGACCTTAGATGTTAAAGAATGAACCCCCTCTGGCCATTGACTGAAGAGGAAACTGAGGCAAAATAATTCAAATGACTTGTCTAAAGTAATGGCTATTGCATCAGGAACTAGGAATGGAACCCAGAACCTCTGAATCTAGAGCCACTGTACCATGCTTCATCTAGCCACTGGGGAACCAAGGTATAAAAATCCAAATGTAGTGGTTTTTCTCTCATTGATAGTGAAAACTTTGTTATAATCACTCTGACAAATCTATTCCCTTTTTTTTCCATTTTGTGCAGGGAGATTTTTTTGTCCTTCCCATTTTATTGATAAATGCTCTTGGAATGACTTGATTCATGTCTCATGCCAAGCATTCTGCTGGCTTATTTTGTTTGTTGCCCACTTCACTGCTCTTCACTCTTGTGTGGCTAATGCTTGTAATCTTCTACTACCCTACTCTGCCATGTTTTGCCAATGAATTTATATTCTAGGTTAGTGCTGCCATTGGCTGCTATGTCTCTCTGATTGGCAAGGAGATAAAGTCTTTTGATGGCTAATGTTGTTTCTGCCCTCTTTGGGGGCTGCTTTTGAGTTAGTTAAACTTTCAGAGAATTGGGATAGTCCATATCAATGACCAATGCTCTTTCCTTTGTCTATTTCCTCTTTGGGGCATGAGTGGCTCATTTGCCCAGCTTAGGTTAGAGCTATTTTAGCTTTCCAGTATCTCCTTTCCTTCTGCTTGCTCTTAATTTGGTGTTGATGTTGAACTTTGTTCTGCCAATATTTGTTTAGTGTAGGACTGATTCTAAAATGACTCCCACATCAGGGTCATTTTCCATCTTTCAAGGTAGCTTTAATATGATATTGTGTGTATGTGTTTGTGGGATATATTTGATATGATTGCTACCTTTGGTTTTCTTTTTGAAGAAGTAATTTGTGAATTATAATGCTTTTACAAGCCTTTGGCATTTAGTTTCTTAATCTCAAACTGTATTTTGCAATATAGCTTTACTGTACTCCCTATGCACAATTATCACTATATATGTCAACCTGGTTTAAAGAATTTTCTCAAGTTCTTCATGTAATTTCTTTGCCTCTTCATCCTCTCTTACATCTAATAAAGTCCTACTCTGATGCCTCCTCATAGCATGGAGGTAACCCTGGATTCTTAGAGATGATACTAGCAGAATAGAAGTTCTGGAAGATTCTATGGAGGTGGAAAGTCAGTGAGTATAGTCTTGGCCCCAATTAGACCTGGATTGGATATGTGTGTGTGTATGTGTATGTGTAAATATATACAGACACATATACATATATGTATATATGCATTGTGTGTGTATATATGTGTGTGTATATACATACTGAGTTTTGTGTGTATATGTCTATATATACATATATATGTATGCATGTATGTGTATATACATATGGATGTGTATTATATACACACACATCAATCCAAGTATAGAGAACTTCATCATTTGCAGTGTGAACTCTAGTTAATGAATTCTTTTACCATGGTAATTGATTTTACTTCCTTTTTTTGGGGGGGGGCAATATGGCTGAAAAAAAAGGCAGAGTACTCTAAGAATTATAGTTTAAAAACAGTGAATAAAAATTAATTTAACTAGTAAGAGACAACATGGCATAGTAAATAGAAGGCTGGCCCTAAAGTTGGGAAGACTTTTGTTCAAATCCTATTTTTGATAAGGTCACTAGTGATGTTGACCATGAGTCAATCATTTAACCTCTCAGAGTCCTGAGGTGACTTTCAAAGATTCTTAAGTAATAGAAGAGCTTCTGATCTGAATCAAAGAAGGGGGAAGCTCCACAGCAGGAATTCCCTATACTGATAAAATTACAGCTCCAGAACTCACTCTGCGCCCCACCCCCAATTATGAGACCCATGTTCAATAAACTTATCTACATTAATATTCTATCTATAAATGAAAAAATGTACCTATACAATACAAAGCAGAAGTCATAAGGATGTTATAGTCACATAGGATGGCTCACAGGTCTTCCTCTGGAAAGCAAATAAGATTTAACAGAGATTATTTCCTTGTGCAACCAAAGGCAAGAAAAAACATAGTATAGTCTGTCTTATTTTTCAAAATTCATCAATGAGGTCATCTTATATTGATCTGTGATTCAGATAGCTAGATAGTACAACAGATAGAGCTTCCAGAGTCAGGAAGACCTGATTCAAATCTTGCCTCAGATGCTTCCTAGCTATGTGATCTTGGGCAAGTCACTTAACCTCTGTCCACATCATTTTCTTCAACTGTAAAATGGGGATAATAATTGTACCTACCTGTTTTAAGGAAAATGAGACAATAGGACCATGTAGGCACTTAGTAAATGTTTTTTTCCTTCCACCATGGTATGACCCATGGATGCAAACTGGACTGGAGTACTATTCATTTTTTTTCCACATGCATTTTCCTGATAATGTTCCTTATCCAGGACTCTTTTATTCCTAAATTCTGTCAGTATATCTGGTATGGAATTATAAAGAAAAAAGAAGAAAAATAGAGAAATGTAGTGCTCCAACTGGGTGTGACAATATTTGAGACTGCTGCATCTCAGGAGTAACCGATGCCTTGTGTATATAGTTGGTTCAATTTATCAAATCATTATGTAATGATTTTTGATATTTGGAAATGAATTATTGTTGTTGTTGCTTTTATTAATAGCTAAATTAGCACTTTAATGTCTGCCAAGTGTTTTGCTTATTTTGTATTATTTGATCCTCACAACAGCGCTGGAATGTATATACTATTATTATCCCTATCTTAAAGATGAATAAACTGAGGCTAAAATAGAGGATAAATTACTTGTCCAGAGTCACACATTAAGTAAATGTTTGATGCAGACTTTAAACCCAGGTCTTGCCAACACCAAAATTATCAACTGTGCCACCTAGCTGCTGCTGCTGCTGCAGGGATGATCCATCTGAGATGAGCAGGCTTTGGCAACCATCCAGCTTACTTCAAAAGACATGCTGGTTTACAGCAAAAAAAAGGTTGTTGCTAGTGTATAGCTACAGACCAAATATGAAATCCAACTTAGGCCCCTTTTCTGAGGGACAAAAGGCCTAGAACAAATAACATCTTTACCTTCTTAATGATTGGTTAACAGAAAAGTTACTTCACTTGCCCTAGCTTACTCACTGGTATAGACATCTGATAAGGTCTTTTCTTAATGGTTATCTTACCATCTTGGACCTGGAGCTTTCCAGACTGAGCCTGACCTCGAGCTCAGGTCTCTAGATGAGACCTGAGGCTATGTCAAAATCTGGCTCTTTCAGGCCTACAGTAGCCACCATCTAATCACTCAATCAGTAAACATTTATTAAGCAACTGCACTAAGTTCTGAAGGATACCAGCCCCTGCCCTGAAGAAGCTTGTTTTACAAATTTAATGCGAGAAAACGGCACACAAGAAAAGGGGGAAGGAGGACACAGGGAAAATACCCCAGTAGGACATAATGAGGAAGTCCAAATGAGTAGTCCAGGGTAGGAAATAAAGAATTCATTGTTCCGGGCCACTCCTTAAACAGAGGTTTAGGAGTTCATGGCTTTACAATACAATAAAATAAATATTTATTAAGTACCTACTATGTGCCAGGCACTATGCTAAGTATTGGAGATACAAATAAGAAAGACAGTTCCTGCCCTCAAAGAGGCACAGATAATCTTACACAGAAGACAATACAAAAGGAAGCTAACATAGGGAGGGGTCACCAGAGTGTATTCTGGGGAAAGGGAGGAGGGAGAAGAAGGGCATTATGATTTTGTTGTTGGTGTTGTTCAGTCATTTCAGTCCTGTTTGACTCTTCTTGACCCCATTTGGGGTTTTCTTGGCAAAGATACCAGAGTGGTTTGCCATTTCCTCCTCCAGTTCATTTTAGAGACAATGAAACTGAGGCAAACAGGTTCATGTGACTTGCCCAGGGTCACAGAGCTAGTAAATTTCTGAAACCAGATTTGAACTCACAAAAATAAGTCTTTCTGAATTCAGGCCCCACACTCTTGGTGCCACTTGGCCACCAAGCCAATGGTCAGAGGCAGCTAAAGGCACTGATGAGTTATGAACACCAAAACTGAAGCAATCTTTATGATGATGAGATTTTCCAATGATGGGGTTCATGAGGGCATGATGGAGAAATCTGAAAGGAGTACAGCTGGGTGGGAAAAGAGAGACAATTTTTAAATAGGCAAATATTAAAAATCACACCAGGCATTGAATTAACTTATTCATATTATACACAAGGAAAGAGGTATTCTATGGCAAGAGTTCTTAATATGTATATTTTTGGTATTTTTGTTTGTTTGTTTGTTTTGTTTTGTGGGGCAATGAGGGTTAAGTGACTTGCCCAGCATCACACAGCTAGTAAATGTCAAGTATCTGAGGGCGGATTTGAATTCAGGTCCTCCTGAATTCAGGGCTGGTGCCACCTAGCTGCCCCTTGTTTTGTTTTGTTTTGTTTAATATATATATTTTTAATTTCATGGACAGTTTTGGTAGGCTGATGAAGCCTATAGACTCCTTGTGAAAAATCACATTTTTCAAAAGCATGAAACAAGATGCATTGAATTATAGAGGAAACCAATTATGTTGAAATGCAGTTATGTGTATATACAAACATATGGATGTATATACATGTATATACACATACACATACTATGTGTGTGTGTGTGTGTGTGTGTGTGTGTATAAACACTTCATGAGACTCATGTTCAGAAGCCCTGTTCAAGGGGTGGTCAGTGAATAAACCTACCTGTAACTATGAGCTAATGATTCGTTTTTTCTTATTTACCAAGTTTAATGTTTTATCAAGAAATGATAGAGATGATATGTGGCATCTTCAGACACTGTGAAAGAGATGGAATCCTGAAGCATCCAACTTATGTTCTAAAAACTAATGTCACCGTTTATAGGAACATGATGCTTTCCTGACTCTGTAGAAGGAAATGCAATATTTTTATATGATTTTCATTAACTCCTTTAGAGTTATATAATGACTCTGAGAATTTGAAAGGCAAAGGAAACTTGCTCTGAAAGACTTTCGTGGGCCCAGTGGCAAGATACATATCAGGACAACTGGAGATGGCCATGGATATTTAAGGCAATTGTGCTTAAGTGACTTGCCCAGGGTCTGAGATCAGATTTGAACTCTCATCCTCCCAACTTCAGGGCCAGTGCTCAATCTACTGTGCCATCTAGCTGCCCCATTGTACTAATATGTTGGAACAGAGTATTGTGTTTGCTAAATTATTTGGGGTATGCTGGGTTTTCTAAATTATTTGCTACTTATATATTAATGGCTATTTATATATTAATGGCTATTTATATAATAATGGCTATTATACCCATTTTGGCAGTAATCATTTATTATTAATTAATATTAACTTTTAGAAAAGAATTTACTGTAGCAATTCAACAATAGTCCAAGAAAAACCCCAGCACCATATTAATAAGAGAGAGAGCACATGTCCTAGCAGCCTACCTCGTCCTAAGAGGAAAACACTCACCAACCAACAGCCTTCCCAAGCCAAGAGTTCATTTCAAGAAATGGCTTCAGCTTTTATCCTCTCTAGATAGAGGCAGGTTGCTACACACTGACCAAAGCTAATTGGCTAGCATCATCCAATTCTATTGGTTGATTTGACTTGAGGGTGGTTCATTTTAAAATGAGCTCTATAGATGACATCATGACCTAATGGGAGAAACACCCTGAGGGAAAAAGGCAAAGACCAGATAGGAGTGGTACTGAACTAGACAAAAAGAATCTATCTCCATTTCTATTGTTCCTTTGGGCTCAGCCTGAAAGAGATCAGAACTTTCTTGAGAACTGAGCTTTCTGAAGTGTAGGGGGTGAGGGGAAGAGGAAGTCGACTAAAACTGGATTCCTGGGTCTCCAAGAAATTTGTTATTAATAATAATTTTCTCACAGCATATATAGTTACTTCTCTTTTTCTTCCAGTTCACTTTTGGTAGATTAACAGCTTTTATCTCTAGAGGTGTGGGAGCTAGTCCTGAAAGATAAGGGAGATGTTGTTCTTAATCTTTAAAAACCTAAAGGTAATATAATAAACACAAATACATTTGTAATTATATGTAATACATTAAGAACAGCAAATTCCTTCAATTTTTCAAGTATCCATGGTTTTGCTTGGGTGTCTGTACCCTCTACAAAGCAGATTATAATCCCACCATAGTATAGTAGGTGATTTTCATTACTTGCTGTGATATAAAAGATCTTAGCTCCTGGTAGCCATATTTCTGGTGATGAACGTAATTTAGTCCTCACATCATGGTCCATCTCCAGGATGATCACTAAAGCCTTTTTAGTTAAAACCTGTCAATTTTCATGGTGGGGAATTAAGTAAGACTTTGGGAGAGGAACATAAATAATCAAATTCCAAATATTCATTTCCCAAGTATTATCACAATTATTCAAATATTATTTAAATCAGATGACAAAATGCTCACATTTGGCAGTTTCGTAATTGTGAAATATCATGCTCATGGATACAAATCATACTTATCAAAGTACTCTTTTGAATGGGAATCACTCCTCATCTACCCCATTCATTACTGTAACTAAGTATTTGTATTAATTAATTAGTACTTGCCTGGAATCTTCCCACTCTGGGAAGACCTCAAAGGTGGATTTTGTCTCAACTCTAATTCTGTTTTACCTGTGTCTCATATTTACTTCCTTCCTATTCCAGAACTTAATCTCATTTCATTCTTCTCCATTCATTTAATTTCTAATCACTAGATCCTTTCCTCTGCTTAAACCCCTTTACCACTTCAAACCAGTTTCACCTAGTGAATGTCAGTCATTCTTTCTCAGCCCAATTTTGCCAGAAGAATACAAGCATGACCATTGCTGCACAGAATGAAAACATGTGAAAGTATCTCTTGTTCTTCAATTTAGACATGATATAGGAATAGAGAGCTGGACTTAGAACTTGAAAAACCTGGATACAAATTCTATTCCTAACATATCCTGGCTGTGATACTGACCAAATCATTTAATCGTTCATTTTCCTAAACAACTCTCTAAGACTATGAGCTACAGAGAAGGTGCCAACCTACATAAAATCACAGCCCACCCCTATCAATAAGTATATGTCTATATGTACATATGTGTGTGTCAACCTGAAAATTAATGAAACAATCAATATAGGAGAAATAAGATCTTTAATCAGGGCAGAGGAGCCATAACTCGGAGTATCACAAAACAAGATTTCTAGGAATACCCAAAGATGGGGACTGAGGAGAGAGTTTATATGGGGTAACAGAACAAAGGGAGCTAGGAGACTGCCCTTGAGTTAAGTATAGAATCTACTTAACTCTACATAGAAACTACTTAATGTAAATGAACCTTTTTACATAACAACCTAAAGTCCAGGAAGTAAGTGGGGGAATCTTTGGGAGGAGATTGTTTGGGAGAGATCCATAAAACAAATCA
Source organism: Dromiciops gliroides (assembly GCF_019393635.1). Classification (NCBI taxonomy): domain Eukaryota; kingdom Metazoa; phylum Chordata; class Mammalia; order Microbiotheria; family Microbiotheriidae; genus Dromiciops; species Dromiciops gliroides. Next base: position 393,135,007 of record NC_057864.1, on the reverse strand, counting down.
AGAGTCTGGATTTGACAAATATTGATCAGCCCCAGGCAATTCACTGGCCTGGAAATGGGGGATAGGTGAGGATCAGTCAGTTTTCAGTGAATTGTGGTTATCATTCCCTCCTCTTGGTCAAGATGAATTCTGGAATTCGTCAATGACCAAAAAGTAGTGCTGGGGCATGAAACACAGGATTCTCAGGCCATGTCCAGTGTCTTGGGAAAGTTGTCTACCCTGCTGTCATCTGTTTCTTTTTCTGGGTTACTGGGCAATCTATTTGGAGCTTCTCTTGAGGTAAAAGGTGTATTCAGTTGTCAATTTAGCTTCACTTTTGCAGCAGAAGGGTTGGTCAACAGGACTTGCTAGGGACCTTTCCACATGGGCTGTAGAGAGTCCTTGCTTAAGTGCCTTTTCCAATAGACCCAGTCTCCAGGTTCCAACTGTAGGTTAGACTGAATTAACATTGAACCTCTAGAAAATGACAGAGAGACAAGATAATTAAGGTGATGAAGAGTTTGTGTGAGTCTTTTACAATAGGACAGAAGGGAGGCCTTGATGGAGAGGGACTCACTGGAGGGAGAAAAGAGAGTCATAAGATGCCCAGTGATGATTTCGAAAGGTAAAAGAGATTATTTACTAAAAAGGGTTGCCCTAAGGTTCAGAAGAACTAGGGAAAGGGCTTTTGGCCATAGAAGACCCAAATCATCCATAAACTTGCCAAGCTGAACCTTAATGATCCCATTGATAGGTTCTACCAGACCTGAGGATGGGGCGGGGGGAAGGGGGGACGGTAAGCAATGTAAGTGTTGAAGTACTGGCCAGGAAGCTAACAATTGGGAGACAATTAAACCAGTAAAAGGAGTACCTTTGTCACTGCGAACTTCTTAAAAATTCCCCAGGTGGGAAAAATCCTTTCTAATAAGCACTTGGCTAAAGCTGTTGCAATAGCTTTCCTGCAAGGAAAAGCTTCTACCCAATGGGAAAACCATAACTAATACGAACTTTTAACTGGAGGATGATGGAAGCTGAATATATCAATCTTCCAGACTTGAAAAGGGGTGAAGGAATTTCTCAGGGGGAGGTGTTAGGGTCTTGCTTATAGTATATTTAGGACAGATAGCACATTGTAGATAAATGCCATGTGCAGCTCATCTCACTTTTCCCACCAATATTTGTAGCCTAAACTAAGCAGTTTGTTAGGACTCCAGTGACTTAAAGAGTGCAGGTATTCCATCATAGGTCACTGGAATGAGTTGGGGAGGATTGGGCATCCATTTGGCCCATACCAGAGCATAGAGTTTTTATTCTTTTTGAACCCTGCCACTCTTAGCCTGTCTTGGATGGAATAGGACATGGTCTCTTTACAGCAAGTTCTGTTGGCATCAGTGTTAACTTGGGGCCAGGTCCAGTAGATGTAAGGGAAGAAAGAGTAATAGGGATTGTAGTTTTTCAAGCAGCCTGCTTGGCATGCAAGTCAGCTAGGGCATTGCCCCAGGCATGGGAAGAATCTTCATGGAAGTGTCCCAGCATTTTAAAAACAGTTACTGCTGCTAATAACAAAAGGGAGTCAAACAATCTCTAGACTTGTAGGACTGCCAGGAACCCTGACGTCCATAACATCCCCAAATCATGTACCACCCCATACACATATCTGCTATCCATCTAAATGTTCACTAGTTTTCCTTTTTCTAATTCACAAGCTTGGGGGCAGCTTGGTGGCTCAGTGGATAAAGCACCTTTCCTGGATTCAGAAGGACCTGAGTTCAAATCCGGCCTCACACTTGACACTTACTAGCTGTGTGACCCTGGGCAAGTCACTTAACCCCCATTGTCCTGCCAAAGAAAAAAAATACTTTCTAATTCACAAGCTTGAGTTAGGGCTTCAAATTTGGCCTATTGCGCTGAGAAAATCAAAGGAAGGTGTCAATGACCTCAGTGGTGCTGATAACATACCCAGCAATTAATTTACCATAATCATCTTGGAGGCAGGAACCATCAGTGTACCAGAAATAATCCAGATTTTCTATCTCAATTTCTTGGAGATCTTCTTGATGGGTTAAAATAAAGTCAATAATTTTAATAAAATCATGATCCTGAGTGTGATCAGAGTTCTCAGCCTTTGTCAGAGAAGAAAGTGGCTGGGCTCTATACCTGGAGAAAGTTACACTATGTTCGGATAGTAGAGAGAGCTCTAATCCTGCAAGACAGAGACTATTGGCTAATATCAGATGTCCTAAAAACTTAAAACCTGAGAACAAAATACTTAATGGTATTTGAAGAAGGAAGTGAGGAAAAAATGGTATTAGCTTTTGAAGACTGGAGATCCAGGGACCAAAGGAGTAAATCATCCACATATTGAAAAGGGTGGAGCCTCTAGGAAACTTAAAGGTCAGCAAGGTCTGTTTTCATAATTTGTGAAAAGTAGGAAGGATTCTCTGAGGCAGAACAGTCCAAGTGTACTGCAGGCCCTCCTAGGTAAAAATAAAATAAAAATAAAAACGGGCAATTCATAGCGAAAGACTCACTGAAAAGTGCACTCCACAAAACAGTGAAAACAGTTGAATCATAGGGAATGAGATTCAGTATAGGGATGAGGGACCACAGGGGTTCTAGGAATCACACAAGCATTTCTCAAATATATGGAGAACTGAGTCAAATTTATAAAAATGCAAGTCATTCCCCAATTAATAAATGGTCAAAGGATATGAACAGGCAGTTTTCAGACAAAAAAATCACAGCTATCTATAATCATGTGAAAAATGCTCTGGATCACTATTGATCAAATAAATGCAAATTAAAACAACTTTGAGGTATCAACTCACACCTATCAGAGTGGCAGTTATAACAACAAAGGAAAATATTGGATGTTGGAGGGGGATGCTAATCCACTGTTGGTGGAGTTGTGAAAAGATCCAGGGGCGGCTAGGTGGCGCAGTGGATAAAGCACTGGCCCTGGATTCAGGAGTACCTGAGTTCAAATCCCACCTCAGACACTTGACACTTACTAGCTGTGTGACTCTGAGCAAGTCACTTAACCCCAATTGCCTCACTTAAAAAAAAAAAAAAACCAAAGAAAAGATCCAACCATTCTGGAGAACAGTTTGGAACTATGTCTAAAGGGCTGTAGAACTTTGCATTCCTTTTGATCCTGCAATACCACTGCTAGGTTTATGTTCCAAAGACATGCCAAAAAAGATAAAAAGACCTCTTTGTATGAAAATATTTATAGCAGCTCTTTTTGTAATGGCTAAGAATTGGAAATCAAAGGAATGCCAATCAATTGGGGAATGGCTAAACAAGTTGCGATATATGATTGTAATGGAATATTATTGTGCTCTAAGAAATGACAAGTAGGATGATTTCAGAAAGGCCTGAAAAGACTTTTATGAATTGATGTATAGTGAAGTGAGCAAGACCAGGAGAATGATGTGCACAGTGACGGCAATATTGTTTGAACTATTCTCAGCAATACAATGATCGAAGACATACTATCCACTTCCAGAGAAAGAACTGATATTGATCGAACAGGCTGAAGCATGCTATTTTTCACTTTCTTTCATTTTTTCTTTTATTTGTTTTCTTATACAAAATGACTAATATAGTAATGTTTTACATGATTGCATATGTATAACCTATATCTGTCTGATTGCTTACTGCCTCAGGGAGGAGGGAAGGGAGGGAGGGAAGGAAGAATAAAATGTGGAATGCAAAACTACAAATAAAAATGTTTATTATTTAAAAAATAAAATAAAATGATCATTTTTTAAAAAGAGAGAAATGACACCAGACTTAAGGGGCAAAGCTTGAGGATTCCAGCAAAAGGACTTTCAAGAATGGTGAGTTGCCCTCTTTGCCACGAGTACAGTAAGTTAAACTTGTGTCTACTTTCTCCCTGGGTTCACCTAGAATATAGAACTTCAGCTGAGTCTTGAAGGAAGTAATACTCTATAAGAAGGAGAGGAGGGAGTATTGTCCAAGCATTGTCTAGCCACTGCAAAAACATGGAGGTGGAAGACAGTGTTGTACAAATATATTGACGCAATGATGCAAAATGCTTTACATACATAACTTTATTTGATCCTCACAATAATCCTCAAAGACAGGTGATATTACAAATGGGGAAACTGAGCATGAATAAAGTTAAGGGATTTGCCAGTAAGTGTCTGAGGTCAGATTTAATTCGGATCTTCATGCCTCAAGTCTAGTGTTCTAACCATTACACCAAGTCATACTTTGTTGTTGTTGTTGTTGTTCTTGACCTATCGGACACCATGGTCTCCCAAGAATCAAAATTGCATATAACCCAAAGGGCATGGAGAGAGACAACAGTATAAGTAGGCAAAACATATGACCACTGTTGATTTGCATTAAAGAATTCATGTGAAAGATATGTGATCAGAAACTAAAATCAACTGGTCTCATAGGAAGCAAAGGAGAAGAAGTAGGTAATAGATGCACTCTGAAAGATGAACTGGTATTCTGGAAATAGTAGAAACCCTAGAGCAGGGAATAGTAAATTTGTTTTTTCGAATACTTTGATAACTGTTTTTCAATATAATTTATTATAATTTGATATACATGGCTCCGATCCAAGTATTTTATTCCCCACCCAGGTGGTTCAAAGGATAGAACACTGGGCCTGGAGTCAGGAAGTCCTGAATTCAAATCCAACCTCAGAGGCTTTATTTCCTCATCTGTAAAATAGGGTAACAATAGGTAGGTGACCTCCTAGGGTTGTTGAAGATCATTTGTGCCTGGCACATAGTACCTTTGAACCACCTGGGTGGGGAATAAAATACTTGGGGGGTGGTGGTGGTAGTTGTGAATATGATGATAATTTCAACTGAAAGGCCGTCATGTAGCACAGGCATTAGAGATGTTCTTCTCTAGCCTCAGAAGATGGAACTAGGATCAGTGACGTAATCTAAGTTGCAGACAGGCAGATTTAGGTTTAACCCAAGAGAAAAAGTCTTCACAGATAGTACAATCAAAAAGAGGGGGGCCAAGTGCCTGGAGTGCAGTCTTCCTCCACTGGAGGCCTTTTAGCAAAGGTTGGTGATAGAGAAAGGGTTTCTGGTTGGGCATGGATTGGACTGGATGGCCCCTGGGGTCCCTTTCAGCTATTCTCAGACATAGCTTGTACCACTCCCCTCAAAAGAATTCAAGCACTGAATAAACTTGACAACTTATACCCTGAAGATTCTGTATTCTGTTCTCTTTTACTGTTTCTATTCACCCAGTTTCCTATGCTTGGAATGCCCTCCCTGTCCCCATTCACCTTTCTTTTGAATTTCTGCCCATGCTTTAAGGGAGAATTTGCATACTACCTTTTTCATAAAGGCTCCACTGATGATCTCTCATGAAGTAATAATCTCTCTGCTTAGGTACAGGCAAAGTTTAACCTCATTCACCAAGGCATCATCATTCTCTGTTCATGTGTCCTATTCCTCTACCAGACTGGAAGTTCTTTGAGGCCTAAGGTGTCTCTAAAAGGTTTTTTTATGATGATTTTCTACAGGAAGCCCTCCTTAAATCCTCTTAATTCTATTATCTTCCCTCTCTTAATGATTTCCTATTTATCCAGGAGATAGCTTGATTTGTATATATTCATTTGCATATTGTAAGCTCCTTGAGGGCTGGGGCAGGCTTTTACCTCTTTTTGTATCCCCAGTGCTTAACACAGTGCCTGGCACATAGTAGGTAATATACTAAATGTATATTGATTATTGATTGATGGGGGATTTCCTTTAGTCATGTTCCAGCTTAAAAACATAGGCCTTCCATAGAAATGTGATACAGAAAGCTGAAAACTATTAATATTGTCCATGTGGTTTAATGACTTCAGCAGATAGGGGAATACCTGGCTCTATTGTTCTAGACCACTCTATACCACCATCAATGCAACTGAAGGTTATAGTAGCCATTTTTGGCTGACGTACTACTAGTGCTGATTCATCTTGAATTTGTGATCAACTGAAACCCCTCAATCTTTTCCATAACTCCGTTATCCGGTCATTGTATAGCTGCTTTTTTGAGCCTTAGTGTAGAATTTTACATTTATCACAACTACATTTTGTTTTTACCAGAGCTGGCCTATCTTTTCAGATATAGGGGTTTGGGATTTTTTGTATTCTTATTCTATTACCTAGTGTATTATCTATTTTTCACAGATTTATGTCAATCACAAAGTTGGAAAGCATGCCAGGCAATCTAGATGTTGATCTAAATTATTGATAAAGATGTTGAAGACAGCTGAGGATGGAGCTGTGCAGAGAGGCTACTTTCCAGATTGACAATGATCCATTGATTTTTTTCTTTTAAAAATAAATGTATTGCTGTCTTTTTTTATATATTACCTAAATTTCTCCCTGTTTCATTCACCCAAGAGAATTTTGTAAAGAATTAATTGTTGGGGAAGCTAGATGGCGCAGTGGTTAAAGCACCGGCCCGAATTCAGGAGTATCTGAGTTCAAATCTGGCCTCAGACACTTGACACTTACTAGCTGTGTGACCCTGGGCAAGTCACTTAACCCCCATTGCCTACAAAAAAAAAAAAAGAATTAATTGTTATTTGAGGTTTTTATGACCCCATCTTTTGGCTAGAATTAAAATAAAAACCCTCTGCACGCACTGGCCTCTGGGGCTCCGCAAACGGCATGGTGCTCCACCCACTGGTTGTAGCTGTCGCCATGGTGCTGGCACCTCATACCATCACCACTCGCCAACGCCTACATGAGCCTGGCAAAATTATGATTGGAAGCCTAGTGAGGGCAGTCATGTGACTGTCAGAGCAGCCAATCGATTGGCTGGGGGCTGCCTGGGGTTTGCTGGGAAGGGGGAGGAGAATTCGCCATTCTAGCAGGAAGGCAACAGGAGCGCTGCTGTATATTCTCAGCTGATTCCTGGGCAGTGGTATTTTTCAGGTTGTATAATTTCCCTTTCCCCATTTTATTTCCTTTCCCTCGATCTTACTGATCCTGTTTGTGGTTTTGTTTTTTTTTAAGTTTGTTCTTGTTAAAATAAATCCTGCTCTGTTTTGAGGGAGGCTGCCAGTCTCCTTCCTTGCCCCAATATTGCCGCGAGCCACTTAGCTAGCACTCCCCAATTAAAAAGTGGTCCCCACAGTTTAAAGGAAGAATTTTTTTTCTTTTTGTTTTTTTTTTTTCAGGGCAATGAAGGTTAAATGACTTGCCCGGGGTCACACAAGTAGTAAGTGTCAAGTGTCTGAGGCCAGATTTTAACTCGGGTCCTCCTGAATACAGGGCTAGTGCTTTATCCACTGCACCATCTAGCTGCCCCCTAAAGGAAGAATTTTTAAAAGAAAAAAAAGGGCAGGGGGGAATCACCCAAACCAATCAATATATATTTTTTAAAATCTGAAAATCTGTACAATAGAAAACACTCATGGATCTTTCACCTCTGCAAAGAAGAGAGGGAAGGTATCTAGAATATTTATTATAATAAAAGAGGACATGTTTAGGTACAATCATATAAACACAAGCAGCCAGATTGTGTAATGGTTAGGATTACTGGACTTGGAGTTAGAAATACTTGATTTCAAATCCTGTCTCAGACACTAGATGTGTAACCTTGGGCAAATTATCCTTCTGCCCTAGTTTCTCCCATCTGCAAAATGGAGCCATTAGACACTGATTAACATTTTTTTTTTATAAAATAATTAAACCAGTTACAGATCCACCTAATATTTCTCCATTATGCCTATAAAATGTCTTGTTGCAACAATCTCTGGATTTCAGTCTAAAAAAATACTATGCTTAGTCTTTCACAGTTTCATAATCTTGTTTTTAAAAAAATGAGGTAAATTTGGAGTGATTTATGTCTATAGGCCTGTGTTGGTTCTCTGTTATTAAGTTGTAACCACTCTCTAAACCCTCACAGACTAATAATCTGTTCCAGAATTTTGCTGAAGATACAACAAATCTACACTTTCAGGATACAGCAACACAGCCTACAAAATACAGTATCCCTTTGAACATAGAGAGAAAACATAATCTCTTTTAGGTATGGAAAGGTGCATATTAACCATGTAGAGTTGTTGTTTTTTGTGAAGCAATTGGGGTTAAGTGACTTGCCCAAGGTCACACAGCTAATAAGTGTCAAATATCTGAGGCCAGATTTGAATTCAGGTACTCCTAACTCCTGGGCCAGTGCTCTATCCACTATGCCACCTAGCTGCCCCTAGAGTTTGTTTTTTTTAATGACCCTGCCAAAGTACTTTCTGGCTTCAAGAAATGACTCAGTATTATTAATTATTATTAATCTGATCATTATTCCAATATTACATAATTAAGCCTGCTTTACTCATAAAGAATCATGTGTCAAGTTCTTTGAAGCAAGGACAAAATTGTACCGGTGAAGCAAAAAGACTTGGCTAATGTATAATTTAGTTAATTTCTTAGCCAAATACCAGAACTATCACCGTATTCTGTATCTCCTCCTCCATTAAGTATGGAATTCTTTTTAACACTTTGAAATCTGTGCTTTTATTTTTTGGTAAAAACATTAAGGACTTCCTTAAAGAGTAAATCAGGGAGTATATGACAGCCATTGAAAGGCAAGGTTGTTGTTATATTATAGAAATCAAGGTATGCTTTAGACTGAGAAAAAGCTAGTGTCTAATACACGTCGAAGGTAATTATGAAATGGCTTTGCATCATTTATTCAACACAACTGAATGATCATTATTAATAACACTCTCAGCAGAGATGATTTTGTCAGTTTTGCAAGGAGTAACAATTTCACAGGCATAAAGAGATGCCAACAGTGGAATGCTATCTTCCAATTAGTGCCAATCACACCACAGAATATCATATGGAGTAAGTGTGTTTGTTAGAGGATTATGGAAAATTACATCTGACAGTAGAAAAAAAAACTGACTATTATAAAATAATGTAAAGGCCTTCGGGTCTCAGCAGCTTTTAATGGTTCTAGTCCTGGCTACAGAGAATGGAAACTCCTACTACATTGGTATGATAGACTGAGAGAGATTATTCTAGATGTTTCAAAAATAAATTCTAGAAATCAGAAAAACACTAGATAAAACCTTGTTAGTTACCAGCCTTGGCTTAATTACAGTTGAAAGGTTGTCAATATTTTCAACAGCATTATTCAATATTTCTATCAATTCTCTGGTCACACACACACACATATATATCTAAGCACATTGCTACTGTCTTATATCTGAAAATGTGATTGCTAATAATATATCCATGCACAGGAGCTGAAAAGGACATGAACTCCATGTAACCTGGAATATTTCCCAGATCACATGTCTATTGTTGGCAGTTAATTGCTATTACCTACAGCCTCTTAGCTAAGAGGCACTGCCCTCAATTCACCATATAAATGTGGGTTTCTTAAATTACTCATAATTGTACAAATTTGTGAATCACTCTACTGTAATCTGGCATCATTCAAGGCTGACAGATCACAGGAGATGGATATGGCCCTCGTGAAGTCGGGCTACATGAAAAAAAACCAATCAGCTCATCTTTTGCTACTGTAGTTATTGTTGGCTGTTATCCTAGGCATGGGAGCAGCAGCCTGCTAAAAAAAAAATTCATAAATAGTATCTTACTGGGGCAGCTAGGTGGTGCAGTGGATAAAGCACCAGCCCTGGATTCAGGAGGACCTGAGTTCAAATTCAGTCTCAGACAGTTGATGTGACCCTGGGCAAGTCACTTAACCCTCATTGCTCTTCAAATGAATGAATGAATGAATGAATGAACGAATGAACAAATAAATGAATAGGATCCCATCTCACAGGGTTGTTGTGAGAATAAAATGAAGTAACATTTGTAAACTCTTTGTAAATCTTATAAAGTACTATGTAAATTCTAGCTTTAGCTTTCAATATTTTTTTTTGCCATTAGGAAAATAGAAGGGTTTGTGTGTGTGTGTGTGTGTATGTGTGTGTGTGTTTTTGGTTTGAGGGGTAAGTGACTTGCTCAGGGTCACACAGCCAGTAAGTGTCAAGTATTTGAGGCCAGATTTGAACTCATGTCTTCCCGAATCCAGGTCCAGTGCTTTATCCACTGCACCACCTACCTGCCCCTAAACTTTTTGCTTTAATGAACAATTACCAAGAAACAAAAAGATGACATAAAATACAAGGCCAGATTCCTATATATCTAAGGAAAGATATATGTGACAGTTGCAAGAAAAAAAAAGTCTCACTTGTGGCCAAAAATAATTTTTCAAATACCCCCAAAGCTTTTACTCACCTGTCCATGGTTGTTGTTGGCTGATGTGGACTAGTCACTGGTTCTCCATTCCTTGAAGAGTCTGTCACACATGGAAGTGGTGATACCCCTGGATATTTTCACAGAGATGAAGATATTAGAATTAACAACAACAACAACAACAACAACAAACTAGCCTCTGGTTAACACACACACACAACTTGTGTGTTCCCACCCCAATAGAGCCAAATGAAATGATGTAATGTGCTATATAAATATCAATTATAGTTATCTAGCAGGAAATGCATATAATGCTAGGACAGAAACAGATGTGTGATTTTTTTTTTATTAAGACCATGTCATAAATGTGGAAGTAATGTAGCCCTCAAAAGGCTTACTCTTGATGAGCTATCCCTCCACATCTACATGCAAGTCATAGAAAAAAGAAATTTTTTAAATCTTGAAATATATTTGTTTTGAAAATGTATAAAATATTTGTTTTTAATTCTTAAGATCTTGTAACACAGGAATTTTTATTCCCAAGTGTGCCACCCTACGGTGGCAAATACCATTAGCGCTAAATTTGGAGCCAATGGTATCAAACACTGAGAAATCTGATTCCAGAATTTAGGGTAAGATTCAAAGGCCTGCAGCTGTTCGCTCACAGCCGTGCCAAGCAGGGAGCAGGGTTTCAAGCAAAGCTGTAGCCGCTTTCAGTTAGAGATGTAAATGAGAGAACAACATGGCAATTTCAGCAGGTTCATTTTTCAATCTGGCACAAATCTAAATGTCGAGTTTAAAGCAAAGCTGTAGCTGCTGCAAAGACCCTGGGGACTGAATTCATGGAGCAATGGTATCTAACAGGGTGAGGCCGAAGCCCCTGAAATTCACGAAGCTAGAAACACCCAGAATACCAGAAGACTGTGCAACAGATCCTAGTGGAATTCACTGACTTTTTGAGCACCATATGAAACTAGAATTAGAGGGTAAGGAAAGACTTAAAGGATACCCAGAGGTAATCTACAAGTTACGTTTTTGTCAAGGGTTTTAACACTTCCCTGCCTCTACCCCTCACCTTCACCCATATATATATATATATATATATATATATATATATATATATATATGCATGTATATGTATATGTAGGCATATTTATGTGTGCATATGCAGGTGTGCACACACTTATGTATAAACCTATATGTATATATGCACACCTGTATGTGTATATATGTATGCATATATACCATATGCGCGCATGCACGCGCACACACACACACACACACACACACACATCTTGTTAGTATAGTAAGGTAGGATGAAGAGAAACCTCAGACTCAGACAACAGTTGGTGGCAATCTCTGTGTCTCTAAGAAAAAGAGGGCATAATATATGAGGAATTCTTCCTGGAAATTACAAGCAGTACCTACTCCCAACATTTCCAAATCCCAGGTCCATGCTCTGCTAGAACCTCTGCCACAGGCCAGGAGAGCCCACGTTTAGATTCAATGAACATTAACTATGCAGAGCAATATACTAGGTACTGCATGAGATACAAAGTTTAGATAGGATATGCCTGCTTGGAGCTTACAGTCTGGTGTTTCACAGCTAGGGGTATTACCTCTCCTGTTGGCCAAAAGGTTGGAAGTAGGAAGCCTCCAATCCTAGTGCAACAAGTATGAGAGAGTGACAGGAAGGAAAAGACAATATGGAGTAGGGTGGGGGAGAGATAGATGAATTGTATTGTGAAGGAGAATTTGTTAATGCCTTTTCTCACAGAAGCTGAGGTTGGGTTTTTTGGGAGGCAGTTGGGGTTAAGTCACTTGCCCAGGATCACTCAGCTAGTGTCAAGTGTCCAGCTGAGGCTGAATTTGAACTTGGGTCCTCCTGATTCCAAGGCCAGTGCTCTATCCATTGCACTGCCTAGCTGTACACCAGCTCTTACTTTTTAAAATGTTCTTAACAGGAGCAGTGCAGTGGATATAGCACTGGACCTGGATTCAGGAGGACCCGAGTTCAAATCTCATTTCAGGGGGCAGCTAGGTGGCACAGTGGATAAAGCACTGGCCTTGGATTCAAAAGGACCTGAGTTCAAATCCAGTCTCAGACACTTGACACTTACTAGCTGTGTGACCCTGGGCAAGTCACTTAACCCTCATTGCCCTGCAAAAAAAAAAAAGCAAAAAAAAAAAAAATCTCATTTCAGACACTTGACACTTACTTGACACTTACTGGCTGTGTGACCCTGGGCAAGTCACTTAACCCTCATTGCCCCGCAAAACAAACAAACAAAAACATAAGGAATTAAAATGTTCCTAACAGTACAGTAATACATTTCAAGTATATATATATATATAAAAGCCAAATGGGCTTTTACAGGCTGGCTTGGGAAACTAACCATCAGATATAACACCGTTTCAATGGGAAAATGCATCCTAAAAGCTCATTTCCAGAAGTTGGTTGCTTCTCCTACCATTTTTCACCATATATTTGGGAAATATTTATTTGGGAATAAACATTTTTGCTTCATGCTTTTTTAAAAGTCCAAATAAAGAAATAAACTCTATGCAAAGCCATATTTAAGACCACATGTGGTGTTGAGCCAAATACTCCAAACCTTTGTTCAATAAATAAAAATACAATAAAAAAGTCCAACATTGTTTTTTTAATCTTATATACTACCTCATATATATTTGAAATTATTTTAGAGTTTTGTGATTTTATATCAAGTTTTCATAATTAAAGCTAGAATAAAATATATCTTATAATTATAATTCTCTAATATGAATTTCAATTTGGAACTGGGGGGGGTTCTTTATAGTTATTATAAGCCCTTAATGAGTAAAGGAATATTATGAGTAGTACATTAAATTATCCCACTGGTTCACAACACTTTGTTGTTTTTGTTAAAAGGGACCGAACACACAATGTTGTTCATACTGTGTACGATGTTCTTCTGATTCTGCTCATCTCACTCAGCATCAGTTCATTTAAGTCCTTCCAGGTTTCTCTGAAATCCACCTGAAGCATGCTCTTTTCCACCTTTTTTGAGTCTTCTTATGAAAAATTACTGATCCAGAAATGTTTTACGTGATTGCACATATAAGCCATATCAGAAATCTCAAGGAAGGGAAGGAAAGAGAGGAAAGGAAGGATAGAATTTGGTATTCAAACGTTTTTAAGCTTTAAAATTGTTTTAACATGTAATTGGGGAAAAATAAAATATTATTTAAAAATAATAACCTGTTAACATATACGCAAAACAGGTTTAGGTACCTCACTGAATCTGTTCACCCCTTCCCAGTCCCATTGTCCTGAAACCCTCTTATTCCACCCCTCCAAACTTAACTTCACACATTTGGTTTCTGCTTCTGAGATTGACTGGAAATTTTACACTCTTTCCTTATGCTTCTGTAGCTTCGTGATTGATACTTTATGCAGGAAACACTAATAATCTACTTTTACAAAAAGTTATTTTCAAAAGAAGTTTTTAGAGAGAGTGATTTTTTTTCTCCTATTTAATTGGTGACTGTCTACCACCATTGGATGTGGTTTTTGTTATAAAGGGATTGATTAATTTATTGAAATCACAAGGGAAATATATTCTCTATTGGAGTATAAGAAAAAATCATTTCTATGCTGTGTTTAATGATCTATAATTTGAATTTTAAAAATTAAAAAATAACAGGTTTGAGTTTTTTCCTATTTTCTCTGATAGTCCATGTACATAGATGTTACATTAAATGAACATTTGTTCGAAGTTTGTAGCTTTACTTCTTTAAATTGGCATAACGTAAAGTCCCAAGGGCAGTGTATTCGGACCATTTTTTACTTTAGGCATCTAATTCATGTATTACTTACTCCAGAGACTACTTTAGAACTTTTTTATATCTTCTACAGTACTTTATAAACCTTGAAGTGCTGGGCTCAGCACGCCCCGGCCCGGCAGGCCTCGGCACACCCCGGCCCGGCTTGGCAGGCCTCGGCACGCCCTGGCTCAGAACGCCCCGGAGCACCCCGGCTCGGCCAGGCACGCCCCGGCTCTGCACGCCCCGGCTCTGCACGCCCCGGCTCTGCACGCCCCGGCTCTGCACGCCCCGGCTCTGCACGCCCCGGCTCTGCACGCCCCGGCTCTGCACGCCCCGGCTCTGCACGCCCCGGCTCTGCACGCCCCGGCTCTGCACGCCCCGGCTCTGCACGCCCCGGCTCTGCACGCCCCGGCCCGGCTCGGCACGCCCCGGCCCAACTCGGCACGCCCCACCCCGGCTCAGTGCGCCCCGGCCTGGCTCGGAGCGCCCCGGCTCGGCGCGCCCCAGCACGCTCCAGCTCGGCACGCCCCGGCACACCCCGGCTCGGCGCGCCCCGGCCCGGGTCAGCGCGCCCCGGATCGGCAGGCCTCGGCGCGCCCCGGCACGCCCCGGCACGCCCCGGCTCGGCACGCCCCTGCTCGGCTCGGCACGCCCCGGCACGGCTCGGCACGCCCGGCACGGTTCGGCACGGTTCGTCACGTCTCGGCACGCCCCGGCACGCCCCGGCTCGGCACGCCCCTGCTCGGCTCGGCACGCCCCGGCACGCCCCGGCACGGTTCGGCACGGTTCGTCACGTCTCGGCACGCCCCGGCACGGCTCGGCACGCCCCGGCACGGTTCGGCACGGCTCGGCACGGCTCGGCACGCCCCTGCTCGGCTCGGCACGCCCCGGCACGCCCCGCCTCAGCGCGCCCCGGCTCGGCAGGCCTCGGCACACCCCGGCACGCCCCGGCTCAGCGCGCCCCGGCCCGGGTCAGCGCGCCCCGGCTCGGCACGCCCCTGCTCGGCTCGGCACGCCCCGGCACGGCTCGGCACGGTTCGGCACGGTTCGGCACGGCTCGGCAAGCCCCTGCTCGGCTCGGCACGCCCCGGCTCGGCACGCCCCGGCCCAACTCGGCACGCCCCACCCCGGCTCAGTGCGCCCCGGCCTGGCTCGGAGCGCCCCGGCTCTGCATGCCCCGGCTCGGCACGCCCCGGCACGCCCCGGCTCGGCACGCCCCTGCTCGGCTCGGCACGCCCCTGCTCGGCTCGGCACGCCCCGGCACGCCTCGGCCCGGCTCGGCACGCCCCGGCACGGCTCGGCACGCCCCGGCACGCCCCGGCTCGGCTCGGCACGCCCCGGCACGGCTCGGCACGCCCCGGCACGGTTCGGCACGGCTCGGCACGCCCCGGCACGGCTCGGCACGCCCCCGCACGGTTCGGCACGGCTCGGCACGCCCCGGCCCAACTCGGCACGCCCCACCCCGGCTCAGTGCGCCCCGGCCTGACTCGGAGCGCCCCGGCTCTGCATGCCCCAGCTCGGCGCGCCCCAGCACGCTCCAGCTCGGCACGCCCCGGCACGCCCCGGCTCGGCTCGGCACGCCCCGGCACGGTTCGGCACGGTTCGTCACGGATCGGCACGCCCCGGCACGGCTCGGCACGCCCCGGCACGGTTCGTCACGGATCGGCACGCCCCGGCACGCCCCGGCTTGGCACGCCCCGGTCCAACTCGGCACGCCCCACCCCGGCTCAGTGCGCCCCGGCCTGGCTCGGAGCGCCCCGGCTCTGCATGCCCCGGCTCGGCGCGCCCCAGCACGCTCCAGCTCGGCACGCCCCGGCACCCCCCGCCTCAGCGCGCCCTGGCCCGCCTCAGCGCGCCCCGGCTCGGCAGGCCTCGGCACACCCCGGTACGCCCCGGCTCAGCGCGCCCCGGCCCGGGTCAGCGAGCCCCGGCTCGGCACGCCCCGGCTCGGCGCGCCCCGGCTCAGCAAGCTCCGGCTCGGTGTGCCCCGGCCCGGGTCAGCAGGCCCCGGCACGCCCCGGCTCGGCCAGGCGCTCCCGCCTCGGCACGCCCTGGCTCTGCACACCCCGGCTTGGCGCCCCCGGCCCGCCCCGCCCCACCGGGAAGGCCATTAATTAGGTAATTAGGGTCATAAAATGCTCTGGAAGAGAAGACTTTCACTAGGACCTGTTTTTACTTTGTAGGAAACTTTCCCATAGGGAAATTCTTATCTATCTGTGTGGCTAGCCTTCAACTGAGGGATGGGATCCTTTTTGTATTTTTTCTATGGCTCGGCGTGCCCCGGCTCAGCTCGCCCTGAGAGAGAAGAGGAGAGGGGAGAGGGGAGAGGGGAGAACCGCTGCATTGCAATATGTTAACCTCCCTAGAAAACCAGGAATACATACTAAGGAGGTACCCATCCATTAGTTCTATCATTGTACAAAAGGTATACATTAAGTTGATTGAGGAACTCCTCCAGTTAGGACATTCCCATGTTCAGATAATTGCCAGAGGCCTCTGAGCCCAACAATACCTACACCCAGAGAATTGGACAGTTGGAGAGTTCAGAGTCTATTGAAAAGGGTATTGAATGTTCATCTAGCCCAGTGTGTAAGGCTGGTGGTGGGGTAGAGGGAGATGAAGGAAAGTGACTCAATTGGCCTGGACTTCATTTACCTTTCTTTCCTTTTTGTATACCATCTACATGGAACATTTGGTCCAAAAGTGGCCTACCTTCCTTCAATATACTAATACCAATATAGCGGAGAGAATGTAATCTTGTAGGCCTGGGAGAAGGAGGGAGAGGACACAAGTAGAGCCATTCCCCTAGGATGATTTTGATAACATCAGTACTTTTAGAAAATGTTAAATAGTTCCCATGCCTATAATATACTGCCTCCTCCCCTCTGTCTCTTGGAATCCCATTTCCTTCAAAATTTAACTCAAAATACCTTCTATATGGAAGATTTCCAGACTCTACTAATTACTAATGCCTTTTCCCAAATTACCTTGTTTTTATTTTGAATAAATTTACATGCGTAAATATCTCCCCTGACAAAATGTAAGCATACATAGGGACTCTCTCACTGTTGCTTGTTTGTCACCAAAATAGTTCACTTATTAAATACTCGATGATCAATTAATTTGATTGAAGAGAGAGGCCATCAGATTGTACTGCCACTTCTATCAGAGTACTTAAGGGGTAAGAGTAAGGAAGAAGACTAATATCTTTATCATGGTGAGGAGAAAGAACAGCAGTTGAGATGAAAAAGAGGGAGTGAAAAAGATATCCAATTAGAGGCCACAAAAGCAGTACAGTTAGCACTCCTGTCCTCCCTTTGCACTGTTACTATGATGGATCTGAGTGTTCAAAGAAATCTGTTAGTCTAGGGTCATGGCTTCTATTATCCCAGAATTCCCATATTGGTTGTACTAGAAAAAATGGAGGAAAAGATGAAGAATTCTTTTTTTTTTTCCAGATCCCGTCTATAGCTGCCTACTCATCTCAATTGAACAAACACTTATTGAGCCATCTCCCAACTCCTGGCATTTCACTGGCTGTCCCTTATGCATAGAATGCTCTTCTCATCTCTCCCTCTTGGATTCCCTGCCTTTCTTGAAATCCCACCTTCTACAGGAAGACTTTCCTGATCCCTTTTAATTCTAATGCCTTCTCTTAGTTGATCATTTCCCATTTATCTTGTACATAATCTATTTGTATATAGTTCTTTACATGTTGTCTCCCCTATTAGATCTGAACTCATTGAGATCAGAAATTTTTTACCTTTCTTTTATCACCAGTACTTAGAACAGTGCCTGGTACATAGTAGGCACTTAAAAAGACTTACTGAGCATGCATTTTGTATAGTCTGCATATAGTGTCTATCCAAAGCAAACTAGTTGAGTTCACTTCTGATTTCTAATTCCTACGGACAAGCAATTAGCAACAGAAATTGGCCATGTAATATATAGCATGGTCTGTCCCCTAGTTCCCTGGACTATTCTGGTCAAATCAAGCTAGAGAAGTTCTTGTCTAGTTTCATGGGCCCCTCCAGGTCAGTCTTTAGGGACTGTAGACTACCAGTAGGTGTGTGCTAGTTAATGTTTAACCACCAGTTCTCCAAAGGAAATTACACACAGTCTCCATCACTTTGTCAAGTTTAGACAATCTACAAAATTAATCAAGCCAATTTCTGAGGGTTATATGTTCATACTGAAAATTTAACAATTGATTTTTTACAAGCTGGTTCTAACTGGCTCCAGCACACCCCTGGTCATAAATTTACATCCTTGTGGACCTGGTTACCCATCTCATATGTTGATACTTAAGTGTATCAACATTTTAAGTGTATGTAAGCCCCTTGACAAATTGATCCATTAGAGCTGTCTTGCAAAAGATCTTGGGGATTTTGATGATGTGAGATGACAGCCCAAAAGACCGATGCAGTCTTAGGCTTAAGAGCAGTGTCCAAAACACAGTAGTTGTTCCCTGCCCTGGTCAGACTAGATCTGAATTTTTGTATTAAGTCTGATTGCCTCATCTTCAGAAGCACATGAACCAATTGGACAGTGTGCAGGGAAGGGCAAGCAGGATGATAAGAGAACTGGGGACCATGCCATGCAATGATTGCCTGGAGATGAGAGAACTTCAAGGGAACAGATGTCTTCAATTAATTAAAAGACTATCATGTGGAAGACAGAGAAGAAATAAGACTGATTCTGCTTGGCCACTGAAGGCAGGACCAGAAGCAATGAGTGGAAAGTCAGTGAGACAGATTTCAATTGATATTAGAAAAAATTTCCTAATTAACAAAACTATACAAAAGAAGAATGGGCTGTCTTGGGAGGGTATAGAATCATCCTCAATAAAAAGCTCTTTAAGAAAAGGTTTGTTGAGGGGCAGCTAGGTGGCACAGTGGATAGAGCACTAGCCCTGAATTCAGGAGGACCTGAGTTCAAATCCGGCCTCAGACCCTTGACACTTACTAGCTGTGTGACCCTGGGCAAGTCACTTAACCCCAATTGCCTCACCCCCCCCAAAAAAAAAGAAACAAAACAAAAAGTTTGTTGAATATTTCTTCAGGGGGATAATATAAAAGAGATTCTTGCTTAATTATGGGTCAGTCAGAGGCCCTTCCAACTTTCATTCTGTGAACCTGTGGCCTAACCCTGCCTTTATCTAAGATCCTAAATCTGACTGTTGGCAATCATGATCTAGATAATGTTTCCAAATACCTCCATATATTTAGGTCTTAAACTGTTAACTCCTTTACCATATAAGAGCACGTGTCAAGCTCATCCCATCCTTGTATAATGGAAGAGAACCCCAGAATTTGCCCCCCCACTTTAAAGCTTAAATGACCAACCTCAAGACGGGGAAGGCATATGTTCCTGTCTCTTCCTTTCAGCTTTTTATTAGCACTCTCTAAGATCTTCTCTCCCCAGGGATATTAT